>NC_047659.1:5212055-5354555 GCF_011762505.2 Arvicanthis niloticus
TCGACTGTGTCCCTTAGCCCTCCACACACATCCTTAAATGAATGCAGACAGACAGGTGCCCTTTGCCCTCAGGCTGTGGCCTCAGTTGTATTTTATATACAACCCTTTGTATAGTGGTCCTGATTCCCAGAGTAGCAGCAACTCAGAAGGGCAGCCATGTCTGTCCCCTTTGTCCCTCTCTCCATTTCACACTCTGCTGGGTCACTCTCCTCATCCCCTGTGCCCTCCTCCAGCCCCCACCAGGTCCCTGGTTTGTATTTGAGGACAGTGCCTGAGAGTGGCTGTGAGCCCCTCTCGCTGAGGACCCATGTTTTGAGGCTAAAGGTCAACTTTGCTGGTCTGGGTTTGATTTCTATGGGTCAGATGTAACCACTTTTAGGGCTCAGCTTTTGCTGACCTCTCTCAGGGATGTGTGGGGTCATCCATCCCCATGCTAGGCTTCTAGGGCCTGTTTAGCTTCTCAGGGAGCGGCTGAGGGGAGAGTCCCATCTGAGGAGCCCTGGTACCTGACAGTGCCTCATGGCATCTACTTCTCCACCCAAGCTGAGGCAAGGTGGTTGACAGGTTGACATTTGTTTTCTTCTCCATGTGGCACCGTTGACTTCAGTACCCGGAAGGAGACGGTGAGACTTATTACTACGAGTACCCATATTATGAAGACCCTGAAGACCCCGGAAAGGAGCCTTCCCCCACACAGAAGCCAGTGGAAGCCGCCAGAGAAACCACGGAGGTTCCCGAGGTCTGGTCTGGACTGGGCTGGGCTGGGGAGGTTCCTGGTCCCTCCAGGCCTCAGGGTTGAGCACAAAGGCTGTGGACATTGTGGCATATACTTGTAATTCTATCCCTTGGGAAGCTGAAGTAGGATAAGCATAAGTTTTAGACCAGCCTGGGCTACAGGGTGAGAGACCGCCCCATGGACATTTCCCGGTATGTCACTAGGCGGTCCTCCATCAGTTCATGGCACTCTTGGTACCTGGTGCACACGCAATGGCGGCCTCCCTCATTTTCTCTGCCTTCCAGGAATCGAGGGCCTTGGCTGAACTCCATTCTCACTCTTTGCTGTTCACTCTTGTACTAGAAGGATGCTGGCGTGGGAACTTGGGAAGTCCTGGATCCAGGTACCCTGACTGCCTCCTTCTACCATCTGCCCACAGGAGCAGACCCAGCCCCCACCCGAAGCCCCTACAGTGCCTGAGACGAGTGACACGGCCGGCAAGGAGGACAATCCAGGGATCGGGGACTATGACTATGTGCCCACTGATGACTACTACACTCCATCCCCATATGAAGACTTTGGCTATGGCGAGGGTGTGGAGAACCCCGACCAGCCCACCAACCCTGACTCAGGGGCCGAGGTCCCCACCAGCACCACCGTTACCTCCAACACCTCCAATGTAATTGCCTTCCTTCCTTCCTGCTTGTATTGATCCAGGGGCAGGGGCGGAAACAGGGTAAAGGCTGTGTGGCTCTGGGTCACTGCTGAGAACCGACCTTTTTGTGCACACATCACACCCTGACTCCCGAGTCCTCTGTAGCAGGGTTGAGTGTGGTTTTAGAAGCCATTGGCTTCCCTGAGTTTATTTCAGTTCTCCCTGCAAAATGGGTAGAATATCTCTGTGGGCTCTGTGTTCTTGCTCTCAGGGTAGTTCAGATAACACTGTAGTTTTGGGGTGCAGGAGTTCCACCCATGAACATCGTTGGTGGTTACCCATTTCACCAGAGTAAATCTCATGGGACACTGTGTTCTTCACTATTAGAAATAACCTCAGTTTCCACTGTGCAAACTCTAATCAGCAACTGAATGCAGACCTCTCCAGGGATGAAGTTACTCTGAGGGACACAGTTGCTCCTTCCTGCCCTGGCTTATTATAGTGTCTTAGGTAGTCTGAGGAACCATCCCCATGGTGGCTGAGAGGTGTGCAGAGAGGCTGTGGGGGCCACAGGTCTTCCCTCATGGACTCCCCCATGGGCTTTAGCTTTAGATGTTCGGTAGTGGGGCCTCTGGCTGCTATATGCAGGAAGAGCGGGGCTCAGAACCTTCCAGGCAGAGCCTGCATGTGGCTGGCCTCCATGAGTGACCCTGCCACTTCTCTCCCTTAATCTGCAGCCAGCTCCATCTCCAGGGGAAGGTACGGATGACCTGGGTGGTGAGTTCACTGAGGAAACCATCAAGAATCTAGAGGAAAACTACTATGACCCATACTTTGACCCTGACTCCGACTCCAGTGTCTCTCCATCGGAGATAGGGCCAGGCATGCCAGCTAACCAGGACACCATCTATGAGGGGGTAAGAGACTCAGCTTCTCTCTGCATGTCAGAGCATCTAGGCAGTGGGAAAGGGCCAGCATTTCTAGAAGTCTGAAGGTGACTTGAGGGAGGCAAGAGTGACGTGGCCTGCCATGTATTTCAATTATTAATTAATTAATTAATTAATTAGTTCATTAGAGACACGGTCTCACTATGTAGCCCTGGCTGTCCAGAAACTCTCTATGTAGACTAGACTGGCCTGGTACTCAGAGATCCACTTGCCTCTGCCTCCCAAGTTCTGGGATTAAAGGCGTATGCCACCGTTCCTGGCTGAGCTTCATTCTTTAAAGTGGCCTCTCTGACTTCCATTACATTCATCTGTGCCTCGTTGCCTGACTATGTGATGTGTATGTGGCTAGTGGTGGGCATGGGAGGTCTATTCCAGCTTGCTGTCCTCCTTCCGGGCATGAGGAGAGGTGCCTAACTGCAGGGAGAACCCTGGTTTTGCACAAGTTTTGTGTCATGTGGATTTTCTGTTCCCTTTTTGTCTCCCATTTTCCCTCTGGAATCTTACAACACCCCACCCCCCAGATTGGAGGACCTCGGGGTGAGAAAGGGCAAAAGGGAGAACCAGCCATCATTGAGCCGGTAAGGATTTCTGTTGTTGTTGTTGTTGTTGTTGGTGGTGGTGGTGGTGGTGGTGGTGGTGGTGGTGGTGGTGGTGGTGGGGTGTGTGTGTGTGTGTGTGTGTGTGTGTGTGTGTGTGTGTGTGTGTGTGTATCTGAGCTGTGATGTCCTCTGCCAAGCTCATGATAGTTTGTAGGGTGTGACCAGACTATGGGTCCCACCGTCTGCCTACCAGGCCATACAAGAGGCCACCCCCATGTACTCTACATTCTCTGTATCACAGATTCTTGGGAGAGGCTCTAGGGGTCAGGGAATATTCTAGACCTTGGTCAGAGCACCTCTGCAGAGATTTCCTCAAAAGAAGGGACACAAACTGTGAGAGGGAAGCTGGGCCAAGGGCTGGGTGGGAAATTCCTCGTGTAGGTAGCAGGCAGTGGGTGGTTAACTACGGATTTCGCCGTCTGTGCCCTTTATGCTTCTTTTATGCTGCAACAGGAAAGACCCGAAGCCATGCCAAGGGAATGTAAGCAGCTTTGAGGTAGGATCCCCTTTGAGTAAGGCTCCATGTCATTAGGCAGTGGAATCCTGGGTAAGTTAGCACAAGGGCCTGTAGATAATGTGTGATCATGTGCAATCCATGGCCCTCCTGGGTCAGAGTTTTGTGGAAGCCTGGCTTTGGGTAGGGCAGCCTTGTCCAGCTAGGTGCTGCCGCCTGTTTGGGTCTCAGAGCTGCGAAGGTCAGGGCCTTGGCCCCAAACAACAGAAAGCCGTGTGATTGGCTGGGCTGGGCTTGGTGGACATGGGAATGTGGACTCAGAATCGGCTTTGTCCAGAGGAGCTGGCCACTGAGGTCATCCATTCTGGCATCCTGTGAGTACCCAAGGGAGGAAGCACTTGTCCAGTGATGGCTGTTGCAAGGCTGAACAGCTGTCTGCTCCACTGCCAGGACCAGCTCCTGGGACTGAGTTTATAACGTGACTTTGGGGCTTCCTAGGAAAGAGAACCAGCCTCATAGGGCTGCTACCCTCTTGCAGGAAAAGAGCCTTGCTTGGCAGTGCTTAGAAGGCCAGTAGGCCAGGGCGAGCTCCTTGGCTTTCCCTCTTCTGGCCAAGGGGAACCTTGGATGGAAGCCTCTTTCTGGTTCCAAGGGCTCTGCCTGCTACTTGTGCCCCTGGCTTCCCCTGGCAGTGAGCCTGAGGACACAAATCCTCTTCCCAGATCTCTTTCTAGATCTCTCTGTGGGTCCAAAGAAGAGAATCCTTACCTGAGGCTGTAGGATCAGGGCACAAATCAGGGCATGGATTGCACACAGCAAAGGGTGTAGAGTGTAAGGTTAGCCCAACCCGGGGGCTTTTTGCTCAACCCCACGAGAAATCTCAACCTAAGTTCATGCTCATGGGAGAAGAAAAAGTCCTGAAGAGAACCATCTTAAGGGACTGGAGCAGACTTATCCCCCGAAACATATCTGGGGCTTATTCTCTTTCACACCTGAGGAGGGCTGCAGCACAGATGGCCTCTCTACTATGCTGGACCTTTCTAGAGCACCACCTCAACTGGGCTTGGCCCCAGGTGAACTTGGTCACCACTTTCGGCCCATTGATAGGTGAATCTTTCCTGCGTCAGGGCAGTGAGATTCCAGAGAAGGCAGGCACCTGAGCCTCTGTGGGCTTCAAGGTCGGTCCTCAGTTTCAGAAGTGGTTGGGTCGTACTTTTGAATAAGGTTTACTTAAGCTTAAGTTGGCATCCCAGTTCTGGGAGTAGAGTGGCATGCAGAGAGTCCCACTAGAAGGCTGTCCGGAAGGAGGCTGTGGGCGAGGGTGGGCCAGAGACAGCACTGAGAACATAGAGGCTGTCTGCCAGACACCCATCTTTAGATGGTCCAGTTCCTCTTCTCTGGGGACAGCAAAGCCATCTGGAGGCAGTTACAGAAGGGCCCCCCACCCCCTCCTGATGCTTGCTTCTTCCCAGCTTCCTCAGAGTGTCCACAGGGCCTTTGGTGAGTCCCCATGGAAAGAAATATAAACATTTGGAATTGTCAATCTGGAGAATCACCAGATGTCTTCACAGTCTTAGCCATACATAAACAGATGGAGGCCCTGGGGACTTGTGGTGCATACCCTGCCCTGTATTGGGGTGGCTGGTATCCCCATACCTGTCCCGCAGAATGAGTTTACAAGTGCTGGGCACAGAATCGGTCCATCCCTGTATCCAGGAAGACCTGGCATCCAGGAAGACCTGGCAGGCTTTTCCTACTGAGGTTTAGCCCCTCTCATTTGTCAGCAAGACAAGGGTTTCCTCAAAAGGACAGATATGGCTTGGCTGAGATGAGGCAGATCCAGCAGTATCCTTGGTGTCAGCCTACACTGGAGTCAGGGATCACTAAGTCCTGACTCGATGCCTCTTACCTGTTGAACCCCAAGCCATTCCTGGTTTATCCTTTTCTGAGATCATGTTTTAAGTATCCCAGGCTGGCCTTGTATATAGTTGAGGATGAGTTTGAACTCCTGTTTCTTCTTCCTTCCTCTTCTGAGCCCTGAGATTATGGACCATACCCAGTAACTACAGTGCTGAAGTTCAATCCCAGGACTTTAGGCGTGCAAGGCAGACTCTGTCATTGCTTTTAGTTCTGCTTAGCAGATGGATGAACCACCATTAAGGTTGGGAACTGCAAATGACAGTACATACCTTTGATACCAGGGAGGTTGAGGCAGAAGAATCTGAGCTCTGGGCTAGCCTAGGCTACAGAGTGAAAAGTAAACAACCACCTTCAGTTTGGCCAAGCCTGAGGTCTTCTGTTTCTGAGTTTTGTTTAACCATATGTATTTAAAGAAACAAAATGGCAGAGCTTTTCATTTTGTCTGTGTGTGTGTGTGTGTGTGTGTGTGTGTGTGTGTGTACATTTTGGTATGGATATGTGCAGTGCATGCCTGTGGATGTATGTACACATATGTAAAGGCCAGAGGTAGGTAGATGTGAATTGACTTTCTCAATTCCTAAAGATTAAAAAAAATTAATATGTCGTGTCTGCCATGTATGTGCAGGTGCCCTCGGCATCCTGAAGAGGGCTCCCCTAGAATTAAGATGGTTGTGAGCTCAGTAGCTGCCTAGAGTGCTGGGACAGTGAGCTCCAGGGCCCCACCAGTCTCCAGTTACAGGCGCACACCATCATGCCTAGCTGCTATTATTATTATTATTATTATTATTATTATTATTATTATTATTATTATTTATTATTATTATTATTATTATTATTATTATTATTATTATTTTGGATACTGGGATCTAGACTCAGGTTCTCATGCTCACACACTTTATTGACTGAGCGATCTCTACAGCCCTTAAGCAGGATGCTTTAACATTCCTGACGTATATACAATGAAGAGCTGAGTCTGCCACCAGTGTCACGGCTTTTCTTTGTGTGAACATGGGGCAGCATTGCGTGGCTGTGTTGGGAGTTAGTGAGGGTAGCTGAATTTACTTCTGACAGGTCACCAGCGAATGCAGCCCTATAAGCCACAGTGCCCATATCCTGTAGTTCCCAGCCCAGGTGCGTTTAGTGGTAGGTGGGTTGGTAAGGTACAGAGTAGGGATAGCATGCCTCAGAAGGCCGTGGGACAGGGCTGGTTCCTCCAGCTACATGCCTTCCTTTTTATTCTGACCCGGGGTGATCCAGGTCTGGCCTCCTGTGAGATCCAGCAACGCTGCCCCCGCTCTGCAGAACAACAGTGTGTGTATCTGGAAAGACAGCTGCTGTCTCCTGGGCCCTGCCAGTGGTTCCCCTTAATCTCCCTTCCCTACTTCTGAGTCTTCCCAGCTGCCTGTCAGAGGAAATGGGAAGTGGGAAGATGAGCCGCTTGGATGCGTTCTCTGTACATCGTACGCACAAACATTTCTCCTCAGTGCATCTGTGTAAACATGACAGCTTCCCAGTGACCAGAGGACCTCATAGGCAGTGTGGATAA
Source organism: Arvicanthis niloticus (assembly GCF_011762505.2). NCBI lineage: Eukaryota > Metazoa > Chordata > Mammalia > Rodentia > Muridae > Arvicanthis > Arvicanthis niloticus. The sequence continues at coordinate 5,218,892 of NC_047659.1, forward strand.
GGCTTGTGTGTGTGTGTGTGTGTGGGGGGGGTACTTTATAGCCCCTGGTCAGTTGTACCTCACCCACCCCCACTCCTTAGCTGTGATGACCAGCCTGCCAGGGCCTCACACCTCCACTTGAGAAGGTCTTTTTACTTGTCCGGACTAAGCTCAAGTTTGACAAGAGTTGTGTGCTTTTAAAGACACATCTGAGGCATTCTGGCATCCATTGTCCCAGGAGAATAGCCATTCTAAGTTTCCTTTGGCTGGGAGACTAGAAAGGGACCTGGCCCAGGGCCAAGGCCTCCAGCCATCCACTCCATTATTCCTGCAGTCTTGAGAGTGAATAGGGAGACACTATGCCTGTCTCACACGTGGCTAGCCTGCACACATGCAAGTGTCACGACAGGGTCTTGCATCTGTCTAACCAAAGCCTGCCCAGACTCCTGAGTACCGGCCCCATGGGCCTCTTGTGTTGATTTTGCTCCCCTCCCCCTCCTCGTGCCTCTAGCCCAGATCCTCTCTCCTAAAGAATATGTGAGACTCAGAACACTCAGAATGTTCTGGGTGGAGGTAAGGAGACCAAAAGAAATCTGGGGGGGGGGGGGGGCTACTTTTTGAAAGAAGACATCCAGAACTACAGATCCCAGAGCAGAAAAGCCCTCCTTTCAAGACAGAGCCAATAGACAATAGGAGGCTTTGTCCTCCTTTGGGGGTTGGACATAGCAAGGGCTAGTGGCAGGATGGAACAAGGGCCCAGGAATGATGGGAAGAAGTCAGTTGTGGGTCAAGTGATGTTAGCAGTGTGCTGGGCAGAGAGGGGGACTGAGTGTTCTGCTGCCTAGGCAGGAGGCCTGACTACCCTCAGCCCTCCTTGCTTTTTCCGTATCCTTCATCTGTGTACCTGGGTGCCTGGGCCTGGGGTCCATTCTGCCCTTGGGTAGCTGGATACTCTTCAGGTAGATGGCAAAGAAAGACAGGAGTTGTGTTTGAGGGGAGTCTGTGGGCCCCTGATCACTGGCTGGAGTCTGCTGTGACTTGAAATGCAAAGTCAGAGTGTTCTCCCAGCACAGGCCACTGCCCATGAGGCCGAGCAGCCCTGACTGACCTCTTGGCTGACTCTTGTAAATCTATGGACTGTTGCTGACCCAGTTTGGAAGCTGGGTTGGGCCCCTGATCTCAGATGCCCCCTTTCTCTTCCTCTCTGCAGGGAATGCTGATAGAGGGGCCCCCTGGCCCAGAAGGCCCTGCTGTGAGTGTCTGCTTTTATTACCATCTGATTTGTGGGAGGAACTGTTGGGGGGTCTCAGGGGAGATACCCAGCTGAGTACTTCCCTGCCCTGCTTCTGCTCTCACTTAACTAGAGGAGGAGGAGGTCTTTGCCCTGAGGCCAGGTCTGAAACTCTGTCTTGACTTTATTTTTAATTCCAGGGTCTTCCAGGACCTCCAGGAACTACGGGTCCTACTGGCCAAATGGGTGACCCTGGAGAAAGGGTAAGAGGCCACCAGTTCAGTTCCAAGACCATATACCCTGGGGCTTGTCTGTGTATTATTCCTCCTGCCGTTAGCCTATCTTCCCTCCTTCCTCCCTGCTCTGGCTCCTGGATTGTTTTTCAATGTAGAAATGACAATAAGAACAACCTCTCCTTCCTCAAATTAACTCTCTCCCCAGGGCCATCCCATGTCACCCCCTCAGATCTTTATGGGCTTGACTGTCACATGGCCCTGTGCTAGGAGCATAAGAACCAACCTGGGTCCAGAGGCAGCCAGCAGTCAGCCCTAAGCTCTAAGCAATGGCTCTATAGTACGTCTGTGGTCCCAAGAGTCATTTTAAGTGACAGCTTGGGTGCTTCCTCTGTGCCTCCCAGGAGCAACTGCTGACCTGCATGAGTTCTCACAGTAACCATTCTTATTAGAGATGAAGCCACTGGCTGGGGAGCTTTGTTCTGGGTGGGATGTAAGCCACACCATGGGGATGTGAGCTTCTTCTGATAGTGGTGGGTTCATGCTCTGAAGCCTGTGGGTTTCTAAGCCCCTCCCTCCCTCCCTCCCTCCCTCCCTCCCTCCTTCCCTCCCTCCCTCCCTTCTTCTCTCCTTTCCTTTCTCCCCCTTTTGAATATTATCATTAAAAATCAGTCAGCCAAGTTGTAGATGACAACTACCCTATGTAAAGACAGGCATTTGTCCCTGATTCTTGGACCAGCAAGCATGGTAAGGTATTCAAGCAGGAAGTGAAAAGGCAGCTTATGGTGTGGTCACATGGTAGGGTGTCCTGTAGTATGCCCCGCTGGCTGGGGTCCCTTCAAAGCAGCACTCGGGGTTTCATGATGGTTTGGGCAATGCTGGGTGGATGGTAAGGTCAGGTGCCTGTAGATACAGGGAAGCCTGGGAAGCATTCTGGATGTCAGTCATAGAGAATGACCAACCTTGAGGGAAGGATGGGAGGAGAGGACATGGAATGAGAGGTGACAAGCCAGCTTTGTGGGGAGCACCATAAGTTAGACACTTACAGGGTTGTGCCAAACCCTTTTTATTAACCATCTAGGCTGTAAAAAGGGCTTATTTTCCAAGGCTGGATGACCCCTGAGAGAGGAGAAGAGCAGACAGGGCCAGGCAGTGAGATCACCTGCCACAATGTTCTTGGCAGCCTGGGCTTTGGATCCCAGAGCAGGTGACTGTGTAGAAGATATGCAGGAGGTCAGGGTGACCAGGCCTCAGGGGTAGCAGGAAGAGCAGGTGGCTATGGTGGTCAGGGAACTAAATGCCCTCTGAGCCGTCCCCTCACTGGCTCTGTAAAATAGCAAAGCAAAATCAGTTGCCAAAGACTTTTCTGGCCTGGGGTCCTCCAAACTTGCCACTATCAATATAAGTTGTAAGGGTGGGTGTCCCTGCTAGCTGGATTCAGTCTGTGTTCACTGTGTAAGGAGGTCTGATCTCTCTGTCACGTCCTCTGACCCTGTAAGCCAAGGTTTTAAAAATGTTCCTGAACATCCTTGAAGTTGCTCTGGTTGACTGTGCTCCCATGGGTGGTCTTTCTCTTTGCACCTTTCTCTGGGTCTGTCCAAGGAGTGGGTGCTCTATCCTGTCCTCCAGTCCCTGACCACAGGCAGAGCTGAGGACCGGATGAGGGATGAACGTCTTCCTCTTTCAGCCAGGAGAGCCTGGGGCTCCACTTCTCAGTCCCGGTTCTGGTGGAGGTAGCAGGGGCTGCGTGGAGCTATGTGAGCTGGCCCCACCTTTCTCAACCCTCAAACCTTTAACTAGACACTATCGCCTGCCTTTCCCCTCTCATTTTTTTTACATCTAACTCAGCTGCCTCACTCTCCATTCCCACAGCCCCCTATCATGTCACTCCTTTCTAGAACATTCCATGCGATGGAGTCTTGTGTTGCTCTGTGCTTGCCTAGCCTGTTTTCTGACCCCTCATTCTCACACTGCTGCTCAACTCCGTCCCTTTGTCTCTCTGACCAGTTTTCTTTCCTCCTCGCCCGCAGGGTCCCCCTGGGCGCCCAGGTCTTCCTGGGGCCGATGGCTTGCCTGGTCCCCCAGGAACCATGCTCATGCTGCCGGTGAGTATCTTTAACTGGGGTGAGGGGTCCTGGAAGGAGTAGGTGCGTAAGGATCTGTGGTGTCCCAGGGGTAGGGTTTGGGTGGGTATTTGCAGCTGTTGTAGGTCCATATAACCTGGTCTGTGATTGGTACCAGGAGGAGAAAAAAAAATCCCACTCTCTTGGTGAGGCTTCTGGGGAAGCCTGCTGCAAGGTTCTTTGTGACAATGGCTAGACTCCCATCTCCCTAAAGAATCAACCAGTGATTGTGGGTGGGAGAGAAACAGGGACCTCATTGGAAGCTCTCTGTGTGGTCAGATGGCATCTAGGACCTTCTAGATGCTACTTTCCACTGGAGTTAATCCTAAGTAATAAGAATGAAGCCCAGGCTCAAATTCTCTGTGTCTGAGACAAGAGGAGGGTGGTCCCTCAGGCCATTCATTCAGAGATGAAGGACTTGAAGCTCAGAGAGTGGCTGAAGGCCAGCCTGTCTCCAGGATTCAAAATCCAGAAGTTTCTTAGACATCTATGGCAGAGCTGTAGAACCAGACAGAGCTGTACCATTCCCGCACCCACTTTGATCTTAAGTATTTTCTTTTACCCTCCTCTCCCTCACTGTGCCTGAGTACCATGTGCTCAGGACTGTGTCCTTAGCACTGTGCCCGCAGGACTGTGTTATAGCACTATTCTTTCAGTACGGTGATCCTGGAACAGCTGGTATGAGGGAGAGTGGGAAGTTGGCAGGCTCCCCTCTCCAAGGGTCGATGCTAAAGAATGCAAGATTTGGAACTCATGTTCTCTTCCTGGGGTCTCAGAACAAGAGCTCCAACTGCACTTTACCCCCAAGATGCCTGTTGCACTGAGGGAGAACTAACATGGAACCAGGGTGTCCTCTGCAGGTCCCTTGGACCTACTCCAGTTTCTTTGGCCCTTGGCTAATCTTTGCAGTGGTGAGGGTCTGTGATTCATCAGGGTGCAGAGCAATGGAGGTTCAAAGTCCTTTGTGGGCACAGGGCAGGTTTCAGGTGTCCAAGATGAAGGACAGGTAAGGCTGTGACATGTAGGCCAGGGTCGTGTGCACACAGGTTCTGGAACTGGGAGTCTCTGCTTTACTTAAGGCCTACGAGACCCACTTTGCCCTGGGGTCAGAGTGGGCAGGTGCCCTGTCCCATCTCTGGTGACTTTTCATCTTACTCTTGCAGTTCCGGTTTGGAGGTGGTGGTGATGCTGGTTCTAAGGGCCCCATGGTTTCTGCCCAGGAATCCCAGGCCCAGGCTATCCTCCAGCAAGCCAGGGTAAGTAATGGGGACCCCTGGGGACCCATGTGACAGAGCTTGGCCCTGGTGGCTGCAGAGGCTGAATGGGTGTCCCACAGTTTGCCTGGTCAGGAACCTAGGGAAGGTTGGGTCTTCCATGTCCAACTGGAGAATGTGGGAAACTTACGGAAAGTTTTCAGAGATGTTCTGTCCACAGTTAGGGGTAAGAGGCCTCTGGGCCTCTGCAGCTTGTCTGGCCCAGCGAACGCCTCTTCTGCCCTATGCAGACACTCATCTCTGTGCCAGGCCCTGCACTTGGGGCTAACTATGGGGAAAGGAACTGCTCAGGGTTCGGGGGGGGAGGGCAGCAGGTGGTTGACTCAGGCTTTTAGGGCTGGGGTTGGGATTGAGTGCAAGTCAACATCCTAGGAGAGAGTTCCCAGATCCAGGGTCCCTCACTCTGGGACCTAGAATCTTTCATGCATCCTCAAGGTTCTTACACTGGGTCCAGGATCTCTCACACTGAGGCCAGGGTCACTTGGTCTTCTTTTCCCAGTGAACATATCTGCAGATGGCATCATTAGAGAACATGCCTTCAGATTGCTGGTTGCCAGTGACTGGCCTGATACCGCCACTTCCTGTGGGGTGGGTAGGGGGTGGTCCTCTGGGGAAGTGTGGAGAAAGCCAACATAGAATCCTTGTTTGGGAAATATTGATACCACTCTGCACGGCTCAGAGGAGACGTTAATGGCCAGAGTGTGCTGGGGTAGTTGAAGGACAGTTTCAGTACTGAGTAGTTACCATGGAACAGGCTAGCCGGGGATAAGGGAGTCAGATGGGGCTGTATGTGTGACTAGGTTTGCTGGCCTGTGCCTGCCTGGCCAGCCTCTTAATCTACGTGCATTTTAATAGACGCCAGCTGAGAGAAGGGCTTTATGGTGTGTTTGGTTTTTAAGATGTATTTTTTTTTCCTGTGAATGTTTTGCCTGTCCATGTGTGCAGTGCCCGCAGAGGCCAGGAGAGGGCATTAGATCCCTTGGAACTGGAGTTACAGATGGTTGTGAGCCACCATGTGGGCGATGGAAATTGAACTTGGGTCCTCCAGAAGATATGCTCTCAACCCCTAAGCCATCTCTCTAGTCCTGATTTTTTTGTTGTTGTTGTTTAGTTTTTGGAATGTTTTTAATTTTGTATATTTTTATTTGTAAATGTTAAAAAGTATATTTTTATTATTGTGCATGTGTTGATATATTTACACGTGTGTGTGCCTGTGTGGAGAGGCCTGAAGTGAATGCTGGGTATTTCCTCTAGCTTTATTTTGAGACAGTGTCTCTCATCAAACCTAGAGCTCACTGATTTGGCTGGGTGCTTCATGGAGCCTTCTGTTTTTGCCTTCCCAGTACTGGGGATAGAGACAGATGCTGCAACATCTGGCTTCTTACATGTGTACTGGGAATCCTAACTCGGATTCTCATGTTTGCATGGCAAGCAGTTTACCAGCTGAGCCATCTCCCAAGCCCCCAGATCATCTTAAAATGCAAAATAATCTTCCAAAATTAACATGGCACTGAGGTGGGGGTTGTAACCCTGAACAGAGCGGCTCTTTGGGAGTTGGGTTGAGCCTGTGTGATGGCCAGCGGGAGCCACACCAAGAAGGAAGAGAGTCAGTGCGTGACTGAGAGCCCAGGGCTCAAGGCTCCTGTTGTTGAAGTGTACCTTGTGCCTCTTCCAGAAGTGAAGTCTAAAATTCACAAGGAAAATACAGGCTTCAGCCCAGCCCAGGAAGGGAGACCATATTTCAGATTTGGTACAGGATGGTCCACCACTCCAACAGGGATAAAAATGAGGAAGGCTTTGGAGACCCTGTCCACAGTAGGGCAGCAGGTAGCACTGACGTCTACCTCTGTGCACTGCTTCCCTGTGGAGATGCTGAGAGCCCAGAACTGGGTCACTGAGACTTTCTCTGTGAATGTCTAGTCTTTTCTGTCCTAGGCTCCTTTTCCTCGTGACTGCTTGTCATAGAACAGGATCCAGAAAACCAGGGCAGGGCCAGCCATGCTCTGTTTCTGATCTCCTACTCTTTCCTTTACAGCTGGCACTGAGGGGACCAGCTGGTCCAATGGGTCTCACCGGGAGACCTGGCCCCATGGTGAGTGATTGGCAGGTCTGTGGGACTAGCACCTTTGTTTCCAGCTGGGAGCCAGCTCAGACAGGTGGCCTCTAGGAGCTGTTCCATCCCTTTGTGGGAGCATGTTTCAGGGGGATGGCTGTGTTCAAGGTAACCTGAAGTATTGGGGGATTCCTGGGAAGTAGCCCTCAGTTTAAGTGTGATGGGCAGATGGGGTGCTCCCTCCGCACTTCTGCATTTGAGCTCCAAACTCTCCCTGTGAAGGACAGGCTCTTGGGTCCTCCCACTTCCTCTATCACAGGGAACACAGCGGGTAGGGGGTAGGGGGACGGCTGTACTAGAGGCCTGGAGATGTTCCCTTACACCTATGCTGGCTGTACTTTCTGCTCATGAGGAGCCAGCCTCTGTTCTTTTGGGGGTCTTCTTCCTTACAGTTCTGTCCCAGTGTCAAAGGTAACTCCAGGGCTGGGGAAAGCACAAGGTTTGGAGTTTTATCCTGTCAGGCTTAGGTGCCTCAGCTCAGTTCTCCTCTGGGGCCTCACAGCAAAGCAGGGATGTTATGGATTCAGGAACCCTCGGCTGTCATCCAAGTGCCAAATACATGCGTGGGCACCAGGAGTAGGACCCTACAAGGACACAGCCACCTCTTGGCCCTCCAGAGCTGAGGACCAAACCCAGAGCCTTGCACTTGCTAAGCAAATGCTCTATCACTGAGCTAAGTCCCCAACCCTAAGGACACAGGATTCCTATACCGTTGGACCCCTGGCTGACTTGATATAGGCTACCTCCCACCCCCAGGTCTGGCCTCAGTACCCTGCACCCAGGAGGTGAGGCCGGTCTCCCAGGAGGTCTTAACTTGAACTATGCACTGTGGGAGTCTATGCACTGTGTTCCAAGCATGTCTCCAAGGACAGCCAGCTTGTCCTGGGGGAGAGGAACCTCTTAAGACTTCATGGGCTCTGTGAGCCCCATCTCCTGGGTTCTACTAAGCACTCTCTGCCTCCTAGAACTCATGTTCTTTCCTTTGTCACGGTAGGCAGGCTAGCCTTGTGATGCGGGCTCCCTGCCTGCTCCACACACAGCATCCTGTCATATGTTTGAGTACACACTGATTTGATACTGTCTCCTTAGGGTCCTCCTGGGAGTGGAGGTTTGAAGGGTGAGCCAGGAGACATGGGACCTCAGGTATGTGTGAATCTACCTCTGCTTTGCTCTCAGGAAGGTGATGCTGGTGTTGTTGCTGGTGGCCCAATTGCTGATACTTCTTTAACAAAAGCAGGAAGAATTGTTACTTCATACCATAGAACAAGCTCTTTGTGTTGTCTGTCACTAGCCCTCACCAAGGGAGTAACACCCAAGATACCCACATGTGAGCAGCTGGAACTGCAAGCCTAGGCTAGGTTGACATGCATGCGATGAATTTTCTCTTTCGTTAGAAGAGGGGTGTGTCCTGATGCTTTGTCCTCTGGTTTCTGGCAGGGTCCTCGAGGTGTGCAAGGCCCACCTGGCCCAACAGGGAAGCCTGGAAGACGGGTAGGTGCTTGGTGCTAAGAGCACATAGTATGGGACAGCATCCATGCCCAGACCTGAGGTAGACTGTCCCTTTAGGACCTCGTGGTCCCATGTCCACCTCCAAACCTGTGTCTGAGCCACTGCTTAGGAACAAATGCTGTGTGTCCAGGGGTGAGATGGTTCACCTGTCCCTAAAGCCATCTCCCAGACAGGTCACAGCAGGAGCTGGATCCACATTGTTGATTGTTGATAGTGGGCTTTGTCTTTGGGGACACCTTGTGCCTCCTCTCCAGAAATGGCTATCTTGGCTCTGCATGGGTCTTTCTACAGCTCACTAGCCTCTTGGGGTTTCCTGTTGAGAACGATGTCCTCCTGGAAGGATCCAGATGACTTCCTCAGGTGCACAGCTGCTATAAGATGTCACACTATTAAAAAGCAATGACCACACACCAGGAAGGCTAGAAAAGTCCTAATTAACCCGACCTGTTTCTAAAAACAGACCTTCTCATGTGTTGCATGTGGAGACCAAAGCTACCACTGTCCACACAGCCTGACCATGAGCCCATGGGCAACAACCCCAACCCATGGTGAGGCATCTATAGGAGATTGAAAAGAGGCTGGTGTGCCTGGCTAGTGAGCAGGGTTTGGCAGGGACTTCCTGTCCCGTTGTACCTCTCCCCGTAGTGATTGTAGCCTTTATAGCAGACTCTGAAGGTCCAGGCTTGGGGCCTTCAGTCTCATGGCAATCAATTGCATACCCTGGGTTTGTTCTTGAACATTTTCTACGGCTGGGAATCAAGTGGAAGAGCAGACAAAGATGGCTGACCAGCTAGCCACGCAGTGCAGACCCTGCCTCTAGGTTGCTGTGTTGTCTGAGTAGGACACGGACCCTATGGACCAGTCTCATACTCGCTTAGGTGGACCGAGAGAGGCCTTTATCTCTCCCATGCATCTTCGATCTTTAATTTTCTTCCCAGTGGTAGTAAAGAACTGAGCTTCTCCACAGTTGTCAGCAGCATGTTTCTGGAGCCAGAAAAGCCAGCTCCCTGTATCAGATCTCCCACATCCTATCATCCTTTGCAAACCTAGAAGGACCGGCAGCATCGGGCTCCTGGGGCAAGCCCCAGTGAGACAAACACTGCACTCTTATTTGCCAGCCAGTGGTGTGGCATGACCTCTGGGCTGTTGGATCTGGATACCCTGTGCAGTCTGGTGACAGTGGACAACCACCCTTGGCTGGAGTGCTTTCCATGGTCACCTCTCTCAGCTTGGTTTACTCGGAAGCTGCTTTTCAGAGGATGTGGCAGGCTGCCTCTTCTTCCATATGGACCTCTTGTCTCCTCTGTTCCAGGGCCGTGCTGGGAGTGATGGAGCCAGAGGCATGCCTGGACAAACAGGCCCCAAGGTAGGCTGTCACCCACACCCATACATTCACCATCATCCATGACATCATGTTGATGACATAACCGTCCTGTCTGATGAGTGTGCCTGTAGAGAGCACTTACTCACTTTGATGAGCGCCCTCTGGTATGTCTTGGGATGACAGATTGACAGGTGACGTGAATAGGTGAGATTCAGTCTCCTTAAAGGGGCAGGTGCCCTGTGGGCAGTGAATGTGGTGGGGTGGATTCAGGGAGAACGCCTTGGGAGTGTTTAGGTAAGCAGGCCACACCATTGTTGCTTGGGTGGCCAGATGATCACAAGTCTATAGGACATGAGTTTTCCTGCCCTGCCTTGGGAAGTCAGGCCTTGTGGGGTGAGTAGACACAATCTGTGCATGAGTAGGGGGGTCTTCTGTGTGTGCATAGGACTCATATAGACATGTGACAGCTGTTTTTCCCCTGATGCTGTGGATCCTGGGTTTTCCCTCTTCCCATGACCCTGTGTGGACTCTCTCCCCCATGCCTGAGTCACCAGGAACTGTCACTGTTCAGTACATCTGTGCTGGGTCCCCTGGTTCCATAGTCTCACTTCCTGTGACCTCCAAGTTAATGAACACTGAACTGGCTGTGGCTGATAGAAGAATCTCACTCTTCTGTCAAGTAGTTTATTGTCTCTTAACTACAAAGTCATGAAAAGCTCCCAATACCCTACTCTGATTTCATCCTACCTGGGTTGAACACCCGAACGATGGGATGCTGATACTGGGCTCCATGAGGCTGGGAGGCAGGAGCCAGGGTCCCTGCAGGTAAAGATGCTGGGATCTCCACCAGTGAGTGTGAGCACTGGCGTGTGACAGCTCTCAGGACACAAGGCTGCTGCCATCATGACCGTGGGAACTTTCCTGCAGGGGGAGACTCAGAGTAAATGCACACATGCTGACTTTGCAGTGGCCACTGATTAACTGCATGACTGCATTCCCAAGGATGTAGTCCCCTCTGACCTGGGGACAACAGTGTTCCTCTCTTCCCAACCTCTGCTTTGCTTGGGCAGAGGAGGTGGCATATACAGACTGCACAGTGGCCTGAGGCAGGAGGACTCTTCAGAGCCATGAGAAGGCCCTGGGTCCAGGGTGCTGAGTTAAGGATACCACTAGGTCCTACTGTGTGTGGGCTGTTTGATGCAGCTCTCTTGTCCTTGCAGGGTGACCGTGGCTTTGATGGTCTGGCTGGGTTGCCGGGAGAGAAAGGCCACAGAGTGAGTATTTGCTGTGGGATTTGGGGAGAGTCTTTCCTTCCAACAGCCTCAGGTTCCTTCAGTGGGGCCAGGTTCCTCCTCTTCTCAGTGTCTCTATATAAAGTGCTCGGGCTTCTCATAGAGTAGAAAAACCCCTGGAATGGAGTCTCTGTTGATGGAGATCTAGTCAGAAGAAGTTGGGTTTCCTACCTGAGGCTTAGGAGCATGCCCAGCAAGCACCTCACCCCAGGGTGTCACAGGGGACAGAGAAGTGAGGGAAAGCATGTGCTAGAACTAGTTCTAGAATCTTCTAGAAACCACTTATTGCCTAAGTGAGGTTTCACAGTCATGGGAAGTCTGAGCAGCTATCATATGCAGGAATAGAGTCAGGACTCTAAGGCTGTGGCCCAGGAAGGTGGGGCAGTCTCAAGAGCCTGCTGCTAAGGATGACCGGGGTTGGGCCACCATGGTGCCTACCCACCTTTCTCACCTCTAGTTGGGAGTGGTTCTTCTCTTGCTTTACCTTAAAGTGGATTTATTTGTCAAATTTATCGTTTTGGGGACTTCCAGGTACAGATATACCTTCACAGGCATACACACAAAGGCAGAAGGACACATACTCATCCATACACACATGAATATATATGTATTCATAACCACACACATATATACATATTCACAGGCATACACATATATTCACTCATACAAACATGGAGACATGCATGCATACATAGTAAGCATAATCACTTAGGACCCAAATACAGATGCACACATTCACAAGCACATACAGGTACACACAGACATAGGCACCCATATATATATACCCATATATATACACCCATATATAGACACCCGTTTGCATATACATGTATATACATAGGAACACACATGTATACAAACAGATACACATGGGTGCAGACTTTCATACTTACCCAGTCACACACATACACACAGGTAGACATGGCCATACTTGCATATATAATACCTGCACATAATACACACACACACATACACACAGACACAGGGGTGCAACAATATAATCATAAATACACATGGACAAAAACATATGCACATATAGAAACATGGGCATAAAGTATGCAGTTATGGGTCTTACAGTGAAAAATGTCTGTGCTCTGCATACACTGAATAGTGTCTGCTGGAACTCACCCACAGCTGCCACTTCTATGTCCTCTCGTAATTACATGGAAACAAGCTCACAGTCACCAGTGGGGGTGGGGGTAGGGTGGGGGTGTGGAGTCCTTTAACCAGCTGATGAGAGTACACATTGAGCGCCTGCTATAGGCAAGACTGGGAATTGCAGGTTTGTCTGAGGTGAAATCAGCCCTGACCCAGATTCCTGGTCCAGGGTGGTCCTTTCTGTGGTGCCCCCGCTCCCACTGAGTGCACAGTGAGCCTGCCTGTCTGTGGCTCCTGCTAAATCTGCTAGGTGCTCAGTCTGGTGATTCTACCACTGGCAAGGTATCCAGGTGGGACGTGAGTGCAGGGCTCTTGGCCAGCCACTAGACTGAGCTCAGCGTATGTCCTCTTCCCAGGGGAACTAGCCTACAAGACTGAGGGTATTCAAGGTTAGAATTAAGAGGACAGTAAAAAGGGGTTGGGACAGTTGTGGAGAACCTGCTCTGCAATAGTTAACATTGACCCTGGTTGATTTGCTAGGGTGACCCTGGTCCTTCTGGCCCGCCGGGAATCCCAGGAGACGATGGAGAAAGGGTATGTATCTCTCAGCATCCTTTTACACTGGACAACTCTGCGCGCAGGACAGACAGGGTCAGAGAAGGTGCTGGGAAAAGGGAGCATGCATGTTGACCTAGGCAGGTGGCTATGTGCTTCTGAGACTGAAGCCAGGCACAAGCATTCATTTTACTTTATCCTCCGTGCCGCTGAGGGTCAAACTGTCATGAGTCTCAGAAAGGAAGCTCTAACTGTAGGAGGCAGGTGCCCGGATCCTGTGGAGGGGAGATGCCAGGGGCTTAATGAGCTCAGCGGCTCTGCTGAGCTCATCTAAATGAGGTGTCAGATGGAGAAGCAAGGGCTCAGGAAGAGCAGGGGGTGGAGGGATGGGGGAAGTCATTGGTGAAGTAACTGAATATAGGAACAGTGGGGAGGGAAGGGTTGCAGTCGGGCTTCTTAGCCTGTGTTTCTGTGCCCAGAGGACTCCTCAGTGTCCATTCCCAGCATCCTCAGTGGCTGGAGGCTGAGCTCATAGGCCACAGGACAGATGTGCATGGCAGAGAATGCATGATAGGATTTATGGGCTCCTTACACTAATGTTGGGAGCTCATGAACCCCCCAAAAGTGGGAGACAGGTGCCATCCTCTCTGGATTTTGGACTTTGTCAGGGGAGTTCCCCTATCCAGCCTTGGCCTAATCAGCTGCAAGCTGAGGAAGGAGAGGGATACTTTTAGATGTCCCGTCCTCTTGACTCATGGTGGGTTTCATATGTATGCATTTGTGTGCACATATACCTCCGTGTACATATGTGCATTCAGTACATGTACATACATGTACACTACTGTGTATGCAAAAGTGTACTCCTAGGTGTGTGCATGTATATACATGTGTATGATATGCATGCATATGCATGTTATATGTGTGGTTGCATAGTTATTGAACGTAGGCACACATGAACATGTATGCTGGCGGGTGCTATGTGAGCACGCATGTCTTTGTGTTTGAGGAAGGCAGGAGAGCCGGGTTATGTGGTAGGAAGCAGCATCCTGGCTAGCAGCCCCGGGTGTGACCTGGTGAACCAGAGAAGCTATCCCATCTGGAGTCAGGAAGAAAAAGGCCCTTCTGAGCTTGCCACTGGATGGTTTGGACCCTAGTCAACCCTGAGCTCACTGAAGTCTGCCTGGGGCTCCTCGGCCTCTCCTCTGATGCCCTCTTCCTCAGTTTCTGTTACTCATGAGGGTGGCCAAGGCCTTGAAGTCAGTGTCCGCCTAACTACCCTTGCCGCCGTTGGGAATGGAGCTGGAAAGCAGGACCTGCTTCCAAAGGCTCAGGGTTCCCTGTAGCAGCCTCACCCTTGCAGCTCCAGAATGAGGACAGGGCCCTCTCCAATGGAGCCAGGATTAACCCATTAGTGTATGCCTGAGGAGCAGGCAAAATCCTGTGTGCGTGCTGTCAGGGGCAGCCTTGCTTACACACTGAAGGCCTAAAATCAGTCATAGGCCTAAGTCATCCTGCTAAAACAGAGTCTTGGTCTCTGTGGAAAAACACTGAAACAGAAAGATATAAGATATTGTAAACAGGCAGCTTTGGTGGAAATTTACCAGCCTGTGTAGTCATAGACCTTACAGATAGGCAGCCTTGGCGGATAGTACCAACTTAGATAAGGACAAGTGAATCATAGGCAGAGTCATAGTGACCTGACCTCTGACCCCTCACCTAGCAGATACCCTGTTCTGGAAGATATCTGTACTCCCTCTGAACACCTATGCTCCTGTGTCATCCCCTTCTCCACATCCTGCCTTTTTGTGTATATAACCCCTGTATGAAAAAGTAAAAATCACGGTTTGATCAGCCTATAGACAAGCCGTCATTCTTTGCGTCTGCCTGTTTCCCCATTCTCTCTTCCAGGTGATCTCCCTGACCCCTGTTTAATGCCCTGCTAGGTGGGGCAGCGTGCGTGTGCACGTGCACATGCATGTGCGTGCGTGCGTGCGTGCGTGCGTGTGCACACGTGCGTGGGGGGGGGGGCGGGGGATAACCAGGCCTCTGGATATCCAGGCCTCAATGCTTGCTTGTCCCTAAACATTTTTTTTCTTTCTCCATAGGGTGACGATGGAGAAGTTGGGCCCAGGGGGCTGCCTGGAGAGCCTGTAAGTCACTGATGGGTGGGACTCTGGGCCTCAGCTCCACAGTCACAAGTTGATGGAGGGGGAGTAGGTTAGAGAGCTTGGTCTGGGGAAAGAGGCAAGTGACATTTGCCCAAGAAAGAAAAAAGGGAGGACACTAGGGGATGGACAACGCTTTGGAATGTCTGCCGAGCCTTTCTACGGGATGAACCCCAGAGAGCTGGAGCAAGTGTCCACGGGCAACAGAACTCCATTGGAATTATGCTGGGTGCCCACGGGCGACATGGAGGACAATCAGAGGGTCCACGGTGGGCACCCAAGTGCGCCAGAGTAGACGGGAATATAGTGGGTGTTGGACAAGAACCATAGTAGTAACATGGTGGGCATCAAGGGTATCACGAGAGGTGTCCACAGTGCCATGGCAGACATCCAGTCAGCAGCCATAGTGGGTGCTAGGACAGTGGAGGAGACTGAATAGGCCCAAGCTTGTCCCAGGCCTGGCAACTGCACCCTACAGGGTTAGAGCCCAGCCGACAGCAGGAAAAGCTGCCTTCTGCCAGCCAACTTGTCTTTAGGCTTAAAGCAGATTTCCACAAGGGCAAAAGGACATTAATTACCCTTCATTTACTGATGTTCAGAAGCCTACCTTCGTTATCCAAATCAGGCGGCCGTTTGTATCTGGTGAAACTAATTGATAAGCTATGCCTTAGCCGCCGTGCAGGGCAGAGTGCGGGTCAGCATGCTCAGGTTCATTTGGGATGAAATTATACCCTAGGCATCTGATTAGCCACTGAGGAGGCTCCGTCAGCCTTGTTCTCCTTAACACACACCTAAGCGGTGCCTTCTGGGTTACCAGTGTCTCAAAAACATTTATAAGACTAAGTATTAAAGTGATGAAGCATTTAAGACAGAGAATGTGAGGAAAGATTGGGCTTTTGTTTGTTTGTTTTTTCCCCATCTAGAAGGTTCTGTTAAAATCAAGGACAACTGAGATCCAAGTGCCTTGAGCAAAGCCTATAATTTCCAAGGTAGACCATTCCCTTAGAGCCCCACCCACCCCAGACTTCAGTTGCACCTCAGGCCAGGCCTTCTGTGTAAGACGCAGGCGTTGGGCACAGCCCTTCAATGACCAGAGAAGAGGAAGATAGATTGTGACTCTCCCAAATAGCTGCCCCCTACAAGGCCCTGAAGTTCCTTGCAGGCCTGCTGTCTCTTGAACGTGTTCCCTGCTCCCTTGAACTCTGTCATCCCAGAAATGCCAACATTGCATGTCACTGGGGAGAGAGACTGAAGAAAGACTCTGTGATAAACACGGGATGCAGCAGTACAGATATAACTTCACGAGTTTTCAATGGAGAGATTTTGTGCTCATCTTTCTGAATATCAGAGGCAGGCAGGAAAGACCCCTTCCCTGAGGACACCCCTGATGCTCAGCCAGGCCCCTCCATACCAGGAGCACCCTGCTTCTGATTCCCAGTGTCCAGGTAGAGAGAAGGATGGGGTGAGTGAACATGGGGGGGGCATCACGGCATCTCTCTCAGGATTCTGGATTCACCAGCTGAGCTCCAGTCAGGCTCAGGGTACTGGGTGCGGGCTGTACAGGTCAGACAAGCAGGCCACACCTCCAGCCAGGTTCCATCCTTCCTCATCTTTTCTTCTTGCAGGGACCACGTGGTTTGCTTGGGCCAAAAGGCCCCCCTGGCCCTCCTGGACCTCCTGTAAGTTCTGTCACCTCTTGGCATATGTGTACACAGTATGGTGCCAGAAACCCTCTGACCCAGCTAATAACACTGGGGCCATGGGGCCATGTTGACCTTAGTGTAGGTGTGAGGGGCTGTGGGTCGTTCATGCTCATACACGAGGAACCAGAAAACGCACGGTGCTCAAGCCGCTGGCCTTGCTGCTCCTTTAGATTTTTCTGGCACACAGCACCTGCTGTTCTGTCATAAGCATACCTCAGGATGCTACACTGTCCCTCTGCTTAAGACGCTTTGCAGCATCTTCTGGGGGATGGTTTTGGGAAGGATGAAGAGGCCCATGGTTTTGACTGGGGCTCTGTTTTTGGTGGGTGAGATTGACCCTGCCCTCTTCAGCCTCTCTGGGAGATTTTTCTAGAACTCAGGGTCTGCCCATACAAGGGTGCTGGGGCCCAACAGCTCAGCTACCTTAGTGTGAAGGGTTAGTAGCCCCATCTGTGAGGGGTGAACAGTCGAGTCTTTTTTTCCCAGAGACTACCCTGTAGTCACCTTGGGCCCATGTCCAAGCATGCAGAGTGGGGTTGGTCATTCTGTGTTGAAAACACCTTTTTTTTTCTTTATAACTCTCCTGCAGGGTGTAACGGGCATGGATGGCCAACCTGGCCCCAAAGGAAATGTGGTGAGTCCCGGGGGTCACATAACCTGGATTTGATGATGGTCTGTGGGCACAGTCCATGCCTGGCTGTAGAGGTCTGCATCAGCTGGAAATTGGAGTAGGAGAGCGGGCATCTTAGCCTCGGGCCCACGGCTTGGTGCTGCCCTCTGGTGGCAAAGCCTCATGCTAGAACCCCAAATTGATATTTGTTATCCCAAGTCAGCTCAGCTCGGAGTCAGAGGTCAGTCCCACAGATGAGTCTGTTAGCTCTATATCTATTCCAAGGGTGCACATTTCTACCCATAGAGTATTGCCTGGGTAGCCCTGTCACACTTCCTGTCTGATGGACACCAGGCTGCTAGGTGCAAGTCCACATGTCCTTTAGGTGTAAGGACCTCCACTGAAAGCAGGCAGACCCCCTTCCAGAAAGCTGTTTGCACACATGGATCCTGGGGTTACTGGTGGAAAAGATGAGATGTGGAAATGGGACTCCTCAAAATGGGATGTGGTTTCTACATATCTTCTTAGGGCCTTTGCCTCTGTTTTTATAGGGTCCCCAGGGAGAGCCTGGGCCCCCAGGACAGCAGGGTAATCCTGGAGCCCAGGTAAGTGTCTCAGGAAAGGTGACTTGGGGCATCAGGGGTGGGATACAGGTTCTGGTCAAGTGTCTGGCAAGTACAGACTTAGCTTTGTCACCAACATGTTTGGTACCTTGTGTATGTGTGTGTGGGGAGGGTCACTGGGAAGATGGTGGAGGGTGAAGAGGGTCCTCTGGTCAGTCCTCCCATTCCTCCACTGGTTTTTCCTCCTAGGGTCTTCCGGGTCCCCAGGGTGCCATTGGTCCTCCAGGAGAAAAGGTAGGTTGGACAGATGGATGTGTGAAGAGGGGCTGCCTTGTTCATGGGTCATGCTTCTGTGCGGGCCTGGGGGGACCTGCTGCCCTTCACTGGCAGGCATGTGCACCTTGCTATCCTGAAGTTCAGGCCTCTGGGAATGAAGCATATCAACCTTACAGCGGATGTTGAATCTTTCTCATTAATTGATCCATAGATTCATGCATCCATTAGCTTGCCATGTATGTATAGAGGTGGCAGTTTTAGCAATCCTCAAACCAGCACACACTGTAGAATATGAAGCAGTGCTTACCACATCGCCCTTCCATCAGCATCACAGAGCAAATGCAAACTGTCTAGGTCTTGACCATAAAGAAGCACTACAGAGGTAGTTCTGAGGGCATCCAGATCCTGGGAGAGCTTATTGAAATACAGTTAGCCAGGCTGTGGTAGACCTGGACCTTGTTAAGAATGTCATGGAGTGGTGGCCTGGTGGCTCTGTGACTGCACTGCCCTGCCATGGGAGAGAGTTCATGGGTGCTAGCGGGGAATCTGAGGAAGGTGCTGTGCCAGGAGCAGCCTCAGAAGACTCCTAGGATAGATGAATGTCAGGGGACGAAAAGGAAAAGGAGATGGGGTGGAGGTGCTCCCACAGCCGGACTGAAGGTACTGATGGAGGAGGCACCTCATTGGGTGCAGGGAGAACTAGATGCTGGGGGCAAGGACCACAGCAGGCATCCTTAGTGACAATGTCTAAATATTTACTTTGGGGGGTCTATAGAGAAGGATTGGACATCCCAGGAAAGGAATAAACATCAGAGGTGTTCCCTCACGGACTGTCTTGTTTGCATTAGGGTCCTTTGGGGAAACCAGGTCTCCCAGGAATGCCAGGTGCTGACGGACCCCCGGTGAGTAGTATCCCCACACCTCTCTCTCCAGGAAGCCCCTTTCCTCCCCAGAGGGGCACTGGGAGCATCGTTGCCCAGAGCCACTGTGGGTGAAGCTCTGGTCTCTGTGCTGAGTGATGACTAGATTCTGGACAAGCTTTCATACTGTATTCCTGTCATGGAGGGGATGTGACTGCACAAAGGGAGCGTTACTTATTTGTTAGGGTGTGCAAATTAGTTCCCCGAACTCAGCATCATGTTCGAAACTGTGAGGAGTACTGGGCTGGGCTCCAAACCATCACACCTGTCCCCCGGTGTGGGAAGTGAGGGGCAGGGTGTGCCAGAGGTATTTTTAGTGTTCACACATTGAGTTTGGGGGTGGGGGAGGCTGCTGGGGGGTGAGCAATGCATCTGCAGTGAGCGCAGCTGGGAGCCAGATTAGACAGCGCCTGGAAATAGCTACAGGTCCAACCTGGGGGGCAGGCTGTGCAGAAAGAGAGGAGTGGGAAGAGGAAGCAGTTAGGGGCTTGTGTGTGTGTGTGTGTGTGTGTGTGTGTGTGTGTCTGTCTGTCTGTCTGTCTGTCTGTCTGTCTATCCACACCTGCCATTCTTCCTGAAGATGTCCTCTGGTTTGAGAGGTTTTTTTTTTAATTTAATAAGTATTTTCAAAGTAAATTATTAAACTCGCCCCTCCAATTTCTCCCCTCCTCCTCCCACTTGGTGTGCTCTTTGTGTTTAGTGAAACCCAAAGAAGGCAAGATAAGATACATGAATTATTTATGACAGTTTCATTTATTATTTTAATAACACCATTAAACTGTAAATGCAGGGGGTAGACTGGGGGGGGGAGCAGCTGGAAAATGCCTCAGGTGCATGGAAGGGACTGTGGCACAAATGTGAGGACCAGAGTTCAGATCCATAGACCCCATGTAAATGCTGGGTGGTCATGGTGTGAACATACAATTCCAGCTTTGGAAAGCAGAGATGGAGGGTTCGCCAAAGCAAGCTGACTGTCAAGACCAGTTCACTGGCAATCTCTGGGTCTGTGAATGAGCTGGAACAGAGCCCAAGGGTGACTCCTGACATCGGCCTCAAGCCTCAATGTGCTCATACACACTTACATGCGTTCACATGTAAACATGCATTATACACACAACACACACACTGTACACTCACATGTAAATGTATAAAGAAAAAAGCTAAATGGGGAAGTCGAGTGTGCTAACGTGCTGGGGAAGGTTTACTATCAGCTGTCAACTCCACTCCACACTAAGGGTCACATGGAGCAGACTCCAGACTGTCTTTGGTTGGCCTGACCAAAGAAGTGTAGTGTTCCCATCTCCATGTGGACCTGCCGGGGAGTTTGGGAGCTGAGTGACTAGTATTTCCCAGTGTGTCATTTCTGTCCTTTTAACTGTCATTTATTTTGTGTTGCGCGCGCGCGCGCGCACACACACACACACACACACACACACACACACACACACGGTGTAAATGACACATTTTCTAATAGACGTTGAAGGTCAGGCAAGCCATTGCTCCATCCACCCCCATTGGCCAGCACTGGTCACAGGACCATGGCTTCGTAGTGCCCGTTTCCTGTAGCTGATGTCCACAGATGGAGGTTTATTATAGTGTGTCACATTTCTCTGGCCTCCATAGAGCTGTCTAGTTCTGGCCTGGAATTCCTCTCACCACACTGAACCCTGAGCATGGTCTCCTTTTGTATCCTGTAAGTGATTTACCCAGAACCCCCTTGCCTGGAGACTCTTTTCTCTGTTCCTGACTTTAAAGTTACTTTTCCTATTATTGTGACAAAATACTGAACAAAGGCAACTTAAGGAAGGAGGGGTTCATGGTTTAAGGGTGTACAGTCTCAGCAAGAAGCAGAGAGGTGGATGCTGGCACTCTGCTTACTTTGGTCTTTTTATTCAGTCCAGAACCTCAGCCCATGGGCTGGTACTGCCCACAGTTTGGGGGAGTCTTCACCTCAGTTAGCCTAATTTAGAAGCTTTCCCAAAGGCATGCCCTGAGGTTTGCCTCTTAGGTGATTCCACATTCTGTCAGGTCCAATACTGAAGCTTTAAAATGTGCTATGGGAGAGGCCTGGTTTCTTCCTGTCAAGGGCCCAAACACAGCAGTGAGCCAGAAAGACCTGGGGGACCCTAAACAGATCCAGCTGTCCGTGTTTGGAAGGGCAGGAAGATGGCTGGCTTTCCTTGTAGATGGATGGCTTACTGTAGATACTTAACTTGAGGAGGCCCATGGTGCTGAGGCTGTTTTCCTCTGGTGTTCCTTCAGTTTTGGTTGTGAAGAAAGAGTGAGCGACAGGCCAGGGAGATGGCTCAGTTAGGAAAGTGTTTAGCCCAGCATGCATAGAGACTGGGCATGGCACTGCAGGCCTGAGATTCTGGGGTTGTGAAAGAGAAGACAGACATATGCCTGGACCTTTACAGCCAGCCCATCTATAGAGTTTTAGGTTAAGTGAGATCCCATCTTCTAGGTTACAGTGGGGAGCAGTGGAGAAAGACACCTGATACCAGCCTCTGGCTCCTACATGCACTCACACACATGTATACACATGCCCATAAATACACACATTGGAGGGACAGAGGGACAGGAGGAGAGAGGAGAGGGGAGGAGAGAGAGAGAGAGAGAGAGAGAGAGAGAGAGAGAGAGAGAGAGAGAGAGAGAGAGAGATTGATTTAAGTCACTTCTGGTATTCTGAAATGTGATTAATTCCCCAGAGCACACAGCAAAATGACGGGTAAATGGAGCCAGTAAAAATAAAATGTGAATGTCTGTCCAAGGCTTGGAGAGAGCGCTCACGGTGTAGATTAGATCGGACCTGCCCACTTTGTGTGCACACACACACAGAAAACAATGGATTAGAAGCCTGTGCCCCGACCAGCCTCGTGACTCTGCAGCCTGGGCTGTGGAAGAGATTAATTTCCCTTTCCTCTCTCCTAATTGTCTACAATGAACATATATTACTTTTTTAATCAGAAAAATATCAAATACAAATAATTTAAGCTTTATTATTTTTCCATTATGAAAGTAACACTCACTGTAAAATATTGGGAAAATGTGCAGTGGGAGAGCTGGGAAAGGGAGGAAGAGAGAGAGAGAGAGAGAGAGAGAGAGAGAGAGAGAGAGAGAGAGAGAGAAAGAGAGAAAGTGGGAGCACAGCCTAGCCTTGCACAGCAGGAAGATTTGTCAGTGTTAAATTTTCTTCTATTCTCCCCAACCTCATGGTTACAGAATGAGCCCTGGGCCTCCCCCACTGCAGTTGCTTCCTTGCAGTTGTGTTCCTAGAAAGAACACAGCTGAGACCTATCTAAGGCACCTGGGCAGCCATGGCAATGGTGTGCCCCAGCTGCTGTCCGTCACACTCTGCTTGGTGCTTGCTGACGCCTAGGGAGTCTCTCCTTGGTATCTCTGGGTTCTCTGTGGTGTAAGCACGTGTAATTTCCAGCATGGCCCTGAAGGAATTACACATGGTGAGGACATCTGGGTTCTCTAGTGACCCTCACTACATGTCCCGGCTTATGACATCTCGTGGTGTCCACCCACCCTGACTCCTGAGCAGATCCATGTGGTGGGTGGGCACTGAGAAGAAGACCACAGGTCTACCTGTAGTGGGACACCCTCTCCTTGGTGTCTTACATTCAGTCTTGCAACCAAGAACCTCTGGTACCTTAGGCATGAGTAGGGCACACGGACCGACCACAAGGATGATCTGAAAGGCAGGTCCAGCTTGTCCTCTGGGCCAGAACAGCAGCCACAATCCACCAGTGGGTGCCTCAGTTTCCCTCCAAGGTCACTGGACTTCCACATGGGAACTTTGAGTCCCAGCTCACTTGTTAGGCTCTTTATAGAATCAATTACCTAACCAAGAGAAGCAATGAAGCACATGCCCAGCTCTTCCTGTCTGGAGACAGGACCCCAAATCTTTAACCCATTCAAGCTAGAGCGTGTGTCTGTCTTTTCTTTGCCCCCCTGAGGAAGTATGGGTCTAGAGAAGGCAAGGGGCTTGCTCAAGCATGCACAATAGTTTCAGTGTATCCAAGGTAGAATTGAGCCTCTCCCCATTGCCTGGGAAAGGTGGTAGCCAGACTGCATGTCCATAGAGAACACAGCCTTTTTGCTCTCCTCTCTCCCTGTAGCACTAACCCCAGGGTCAGTCTGGTGCACAGACCTTGTGCTGCACTGTGGAGGATGGAATTAGTCCAGGTGCAGGTAGGTGGGACATGGTCAGAGGACACAGGTGCCTCAGGTGCCTCTGCAGGGCCACCTCTCACCTTTGCTCAGTGTCTTAGGACCCAGGAACACTCTCGGATGTGACTGAGGCAATCTGAAGTACTGAAGCACTCAGTCAGGTGACAAGGTGGCCTTCTTTCTGCCCTACCTGCCTGCCCTCAGTTTCCCCAAACAGCCAGTTGCTGTGTTTGGCAGACATCATGGCCCTTGCTGGTCCTGGAACTTGCTGGTCCTGGAACTCAGGCCCCACAAGTCTTGTCTAAGTTCATTATCCCATGGACTCATCTGGATAGTGTAACTTTGAGCCTAGTCTCCTCTGTGGTCTGTGAAGTCTGCCCTGGCTGGCCTCAGGATAGCCTGCTACACACTCTTGTCATCAGATACTGTCTCTTCCATGGTCAGCCAACTGCAGGGTCACACTGCTTCTTCCCATTTTGCAGATGAAGCAGCCAAGGTCCAGGGACTGGAAGTGGCTTGGTTGCCTGTCCAGAAGTCCTTGATTTTCATTTTCTCCCCTGTAGAGGGCAGAGCGGGGGATTGGGACATAAAGACTGCTAAGGTAGGAGGCCTCTCTCTGAGCTGAGCCGGTGGCTAACTAATGAAGACCTCTCTTGTGACAGGGGCACCCTGGCAAAGAAGGTCCTCCAGGAGAGAAAGGAGGTCAGGTAGGTACCTAGTGCACCCTGCCTCAGCAGCCAGTCTCTGTATTGGTCCCCTAAGCCGGGTGGTGGCTGGGGCATGGGGTGGGGGAGGAGCAGTGCCTGAACTCTAAGCTTCAGTCAGTTATGGGAAAGGGCTTTTGACTACTGAAGGATGCCATTTCCCTAGACAGGATACCTTTGTTCCCCTCAGCTGAAAATTGCCTCACCTCAATGTCCCTAAGATGGAAACAAGTTACTTTAATGACCCTGTCTTTTCTCAACCCAGTGTTGTGTTTCCTTATATTATGTGGTAACCTCTCTCTCTCATCCCCTCCTGGCCTCCTGAAGGCTCCCAGACACAGCATCTGATTATCCTCAGACATTTTTGCTCTTTGAAAGACACCGCCCACTGTCTCCATCATCAGCATCAGTACCAGTGAGGACCACAGGCAGTGCCTCCTGCATCTCCCATAAGGCTGCTTCATAGGCTTCCTCAGAGGTTGTCCAGGTACTCACACCTGAAAGTAGCTAATGTTCTTTCTCTTTGATCTTAGGGTCCTCCGGGCCCTCAGGGTCCTATTGGCTACCCGGGTCCACGTGGAGTCAAGGTAAGAGGAACTCTGCAGCTCTGAGTCTTCATGGAAGTCAGGGTGGGATGGATGTATGGACCTGGCTGGTTCCTGGAAGCTTCTCTGTTGTTGAGCCCTGCTTTAGCCACTTTAGAGTAGCCTAGCTCCCCACTTCAGGATGCACATGCTGGAACCCCAGGCAGCATTTCTGAGCAGATGAGAATCTTGCCTGCCAGCTAGGGGACAGACTGCTACAGGATGAGGGATTACCTCCTGGTCAGCCTGTGAAGAGGCAGGGGCACTGTACTGACCACCCTCTTGTTTTTACCATTTGTCTGTACCAAACTGACCTCTGGAGCCTCTCACAGGATGTGGATCTTGTGAAGCAGGGGCATGGCCAGCCTGGGGAAGCCCTGAAACAGTCCTTTGAGCCACTGATATGTTGGAAGAAGGAAAAGACTAGTATGTCCTCTAATCCCCAGGAGGCAGTGTTTGTGAGAGACGTCCATTTGTTTACAATCGTGTTTCTGCTGGTAGAAATTCCTGGAACCTTGTTAAGTGGGACGCAGAGTTCCATAGCAATATTGAGAGCAAGGTCCCCCTTGTCCCTTCAGCACTAACTGAGTTTGCTCTGAGCTGCATGATTTAATCTTGAGTTCCAAGGTTCCTGGGGCAAAGGCACATTCCTGTGTAGAAGATGAGCATAGACAGGGTCTCTTCCTTCACTGTAACAGGCACTTTGCAGCATCCCAAAGCTCCAGGCTCTCCTCCAACCCCGTCACAGCCCCTAGCAAAAAAAGATAACAACCCCTTCCTACACACTGACACTGACATGAAGTGAAACACAGGTGTGCCCCCGTGAGTGTGCACATACTCACAAGCACACCACAAAACGACTTAAGCTTGAAGAATTTATATAAACATAATCCAGGCTGCTGCCCTCACCCATGTACCTTGTGGTGCTTTCTCTCTGTCCAGCACTGATGCAGACCCAAAGTATACAGCTGCCCTGGGGTATGGAGGGTGGAGAACTCACAACCTCAGTGCTCGGAGACTGTCCAGAATCCCTCCAAGCATGGTACCCCTGTCTAGACTTGAACCCACATGACCCTATTTCCGCGCCTCAGCAACACAGACATTCTAGTTTCAAGAGTGACGTCTTGAGGATGGCAGCCTTGGGCAGGTCAGGCTCCTCCTGAAGCATGCTTTCCTAGCATGGCCCGCTGAAGGCTCTGAGGGCCATAATTGAGCAGCAGGGCTGATTATAGGAGCTCTAACATGTGTTTATCTTACAAATTCCTGTCGCCTACCCCAAGCCTTTGGCAGCTCCTATACATGGCTAATTGCGTAAGGCTTCCTCTGCAAGCTGAAAGGTGTTTACTTTAAAATGTTTATGGAGAATGCTCTTCTTATCTGTCTATCTGATTAAAATTCACTCATAACATGAGCAATCCAGTTAGACTTGGAAGCAGAGAGGAAAGCAAGCGTTAAGACAATTTTCACAAGAGAAAGAGATAGTCCCACCCCTTGTGCTCTTGGGAACACACATGGTATTGGCCACCTCATGAGTACCAGGCCCAGGGACACAGCAGAGGTAGGTGTGGGAGCTGTCACCATTAGAGTAGAGAGATCTGATTATTTCTTACCAGATTCTTCCCAAGATAGGGTTCCGCCGTGGCCTATCTGCTGTAAGAAAAATCCCATGTTGTAGGGTTTTGCAATAGAGGCTGGAAGTTTAAGGTCAAAGTGCAAGTAGGTCATCATTTAGTGAGGATCGGTTTCTGCTTCACAACCTGGCTCTTCTCGCTGCAGCCTCCTAAGGTGGAAAGAGCAGCTTCTCTCACCCCTCCCCCCCACTCCCAGCAAGAGATGAACTCAGGGTTTGCCCACATCCAGTGAGCACTAAACCACCAAGCTAAATCTTTTTACTCTTTGTTTTGAGGAAGAATCCACTAAGCTGCCTAGGTGTCTAGTCTTAAACTCATCATCCTTCTGCTTCAGAGTCATGAGCAGTTGGGTTTGCAGGTCTGTGTCAGCAGGGCTGGACCTGAGAGTTCATCTCTGCTGGGTTCTTCTGTTTCTGTTTCTCTCCACCACGGAAGAGTGAGATGGTGGTCGGGCTCTAGCTACAACCTGAACAGACCACCCACTGTCTTCTTCTATGGAGACTTTGAGATATCCAGATAGCATGGCAGGAAAAGAACAGTGATCGGAAACTGTTGGTTCCAAGGCAGCTGGCCAGACAGGGCACACTGTACCTTCCTGGGTCCATTGGACCACAGATGTTCTTAAACTCCTGTCACTTGGGTCCATGTGGCAAGCCTTGCTCACAGACTGTGGATATGTCATGATATCTCCATGTCTGCTCCAGGCCCCTCCAGTTTTCATTTTGCTGCTGACCATTGATTCAGGTTTGAGCAAGAACAGAGCAGACTTCCTAGAGTCAGCACCCCTTCCCTAGGGCCTGTTCCAGCTATGACTGCTTTCAAAGCCAGGGGCTGCTGTCCTAATGGGCTGGGCACCTCTGCTGTCAACCCACATCCATTTATTCGGATATTTGGATGAGTGAGCAAGAGATGCTCCTACCCAGCTGCTATCCAGATTCTTCCTGTTCAGTAGCTATCCTCCTGCCCCTCCATTCCACATTCTAAGCCTTGCATCATGGGATACTGAGTAGGGATGTTGTCAACAGTGGGCTTGTCTTTTGATGCTGCAAGCCCTCCTTCCTTCCAGTGGTTAAGCTCTCAGGGTACCTGTGCACCTGGTTTGTAGCTCCTACCTTCCTGTGTCAAAGCCAGATCACAGCCTTGGCTCCTGGGTCTGTATGCTTCCACCCTTCATTCTAAAGCTCTTCTCAGCCTCAACCTCAGAACTACCAAGCCTATGTGTATCTCTGGCCAGCAGAGGGCAGCTGGTGGCACCTGGGTCCAGAAGGTGGCTCAGGCCCAGGCTGCAGCCTCAATCGTGAAGAAACTGAGCCATGTGACTCCTCTGGGGTCCTATGCAGAGGTGGCTTGAGGCCGCTCCTGGAGTCAACAGTGAGTCCATGTAGGTAAATGTCACCCTTCTCAGGACCCCAAGGTCAAAAGGCATAGACCTTGAAGCAGTGGGTCCATCTATTACTAGGTTTTATGATTTCACCTCTGTCAGCAGAGGGGCTGGGACCATTGAGAATGGAAGAAAGGGGGCCTGGCATGTGTGTGTCCTTAGAGCTGTGTCTAACAGGGATTCAATGTGGTCCACCCTGGACTGAGGCCAGCCACACTTATTACTGTGGCATTACTTGGTGAAATATCATGTCACCTTTCGATGATAATATAGAAGTAACACAAACAGACGGTGCACGGCTATTGTCTGTTGGATGTCTAGTACGCACTGGTCACTGCCCTGAGGACTTGAGATCATCCTTTTCCAACAGTAGAAACAAGGCTGGAGTCCTTGTCAATCCACTTCCAGATGGGGACCCGAGGCACACAGAAGTCTGGGACATCCTCATTGGCCACAGAAAGAGTCAGGATCTTAACCTGCCTGCCTGCATTGAGTTCTTCCTAGCTGCAGGTTTGAGGGACTCTTCCTAGAACAGGCAGGCATGTTAGCATGGGAAACCGTTGGCAGGGGTTTGGGCCTTTAGAAAGGCAAAATCAGACCTTTGAGTAATTGGTCAGGGGAAAGTTTGGATGTTTGTGCAGGAGTCAGAGGCCAGTGTAGGAGTTAGCGGCAGTGGGGGGCCTCATATGAGCCCCTATCCATCAGTGAGAGAACAGGAAATACCTCTCCCTCCAGAGATGGAGGTCTGGGGGATGAGGGCTCCTCTAAGGCTGGCACATACTGCCTGTGGAAGCCGTTCCCTCTTGGGCCATGCGTGTTTGTGATTACTTTTTCTTTTTTCTTGCGTTCACAGGGGGCAGATGGCATCCGAGGCCTGAAGGGCACCAAGGGGGAGAAGGTGAGGATCTGTGCCCTTGAGGGTGAGCTGGCTTAGCATGGTACAGGACCCAGTGGAGTTGCCTCTGAATGTGGAGGGGAATTGATGGCACCCTGAAGGAAGCTGAGGACCATGGGACTGTCAGCATCTCCCTGGGCTGGCCCAGAGCATTTACCAAGGAGACCCTAGGATGGCCACATGACTGTATTCCTTGCTCCCCCAAACCCCTGCAGGTCCCTGGCAGGCATCAGCCCTCATGGTGGTCAGTTTTCACCTGAGAGGCCCAGAATTCCTGCCCGGATTCCATCTGGGTTTACAGTCCAGTCTCAGGGCTCAGAGCCAAGACATGTGAAGGCATGTCCAGCCCGCTGACACTTAACATACAAGCCACATTGCAGAATGTGGTGCTGCCTGCCATGGCCAAGGCTGCATATGCACACAAGGCCTGTGTGGATCATCTTGGTTAATACAAAGCTAAATAATGGCACTCTGAATGCCATAGTCAGAGCGTCCAGTACCCCTGGCTGATGAGACATCCTGAGCCTTGTGGAACTGTGTGCAGCAGGCAGCCATTTTTGTCCCTTCTGTTTGGTGGTAGGAGGCCTGGCATTTGGATGTAATCTGTCTATCTCGAGCTCCATCTTATTGGCTATAGCTACTGGGTGTGGTTGCCCTTTGTGGCAGGCTCTGGAGCTTTCTGGGACACTGGGGTCCGAGGGCTGTGAGCACAGACTTCCAAGCCTGCGCTCAAACAGCTGGTACCTGCATCTGCTTGTGCTTGGAAGGTATACATTGCTTCTCACTGGGCACCTGTGGACATTTTTGGCCTCCATTCCTGAATGATCTGATAGCCTGAAAACTATTCTCTAGAGTCCGCTTTAAGGGCTACAGGTGGGAACAGCTCAAGGTAGACCCTGTGTAGTCTCGATGTGTGCTAACTACCTGGCCACCCTTGGGAAGAGCAGGCAAAAAGGTCTTCCATTTTCCACTATTTCTAGGGCACCCCCCAACCCCAACAGAGTAGAATCCTAGGGCTTCTTTTGCAAGGTCAGGAAAATGGGTTTGTCTTCTGACCAATTCAGCCAAGAACATACATGGACCTCATGGGGGTTTAGGAAAAAAGCAAATCCTCTTAGGAGCAGATGCCTCCTTGCTCCCCAGGACTCTTCCCAAGCCCCGTGTCCCAGATTTTCCATTCTGTTGGGACACTGAAGTGTCTTTTTGAAGATGGTTTTCAGAGTTCCAGCTTTACTGCTTTATCTTGTCTTGTTTGTCTTCACGAGGCAGGATGTGTCTCGTTACATTCTTAGAAGGATGTGACTGGGTTACCTGGGGGTGTTGCCTTACCACGGAAGTTCCTGACTGTTCCAAATGGCCCAGGAAAGCAGATTAAGATGACTCTCTAGGGAGATGGGTGTCTGAGGACCTGTGGCTTTGATACATTCTGTATACTGTAGCAGGTCTAGGGGATGGGTAAAGACCCAGGGTATGCAGGCCCCCTTCTGTGCAGGCTGGATGTTTCCTCCCTGGACAGCTCTCCTGCCTCTGTCTGGGGGCTCTGTGTTGTGCAGGCCCATTGTGAGTGGACAGAGTGCTGTACAGTAGAGTTCTTCTCTGCAGACTGATGTATTCTTTGTTTCTGTTCAGGGTGAAGACGGCTTCCCTGGGTTTAAAGGCGACATGGGAATAAAGGGTGACCGGGTGAGTGTTATGGGCCTAGGATTTGGACCAGGGACAAAAAGAGTGGGTTTGGGGACCTGCATGTAAGCCTGGGGTATTCAAGATCACAGAACAGCTTATCAGAAGGGAGGCAGACACTTCTGCAAAATCCTAGTCAGAGGACAGAATGTCTGGAGCCCAGGGCCTCTGTGCAGTGCTCTCTAGCCTGCTCCCCATTCTCCACTCCAAAACCAGGGCAGCTCTCACCTATACTAACTCCAAGGACAGCTGTGGTCATTGGCACTATACCCTGGGTGCTGGACAGGTGGTTAGTGAGGACTGGGGACTCTGGCTTAGAGAAAAATTTGACTTCAGAGGATGAAGAGGAAATAGGGGGTGGAAGCACTCTACACAGGCCCATAAGCAAGCCCCTGCCCAAGATGTAGCGGATGGCTGGCAGGACCATGCGCTGTTGAGGGTCTGCAGTCCTTCCTATAACCCTCCAGAGGGTTTGCTGAGATCCTGGAATTTCTTGATTCCCCAGGATGCACCCAAGTCACTTTGGAAGCCCATGCAACCCCAATGCCCTGCCATGGGCGAAGTCCCACAGCCTGCTTTCTGATAGGTTGCCCATCCCAGCTCCAGAGAAAGCTGTTGGTGCAGAAAAGGGCATGGCTTGCTCAGGTGGGGTCCCACCACAGCAAGCACAATGAGCCAGGGGTTAACAGTGGCACTGAGGCGGTTTCTAGGAGCCGATCTGCAGAGTCATCTGTTAGCTCCTGCTGAGAAGTTTCCCCACAACTTCAGAATAACTCAGAGCCTGACAGAAGGCGACACACTGTGCGCCTGGTAGCCCAGCTGTTGTACACACCTGAGTGCCGTCTATTAGTTAACTCAGGCCTGTTGTCTGCTTGTGTAATTATCCTCATAGCAGGCCCTGAAAGCACCTTTGCCCAACATTCCAGAACAAGAGGGCCTATACAACTTGACACTTGGCCACAACCCGATGGGGAGTGTCTGAAGCTACCTGCATGTCTGTCAGAGGAGAATAGAAAAGGGACTTGGTGCTCTCTTATGCTGCTGCTGAGGGTGACTGCCCCGGGTCTCCTCCAAGTGAAGGACTCTCAGTGCCTCTGGCTGAGGGCCAGAAGTCCCTTTGACTCCCCCTTTCTGCTGACCTGGCACACACAATTAGAGTCCACTTAAGTGTGGCACGAGTGTGGTGGTGCATGCCTATAATCAACGAGACAGAGGCAGTAGGGGGAGTCAAAGGGACTTCTGGCCCTCAGCCAGAGGCACTGAGAGCCCTTCACTTGGTCCCTTTAGGCATAGTCTTCATGCCTGCAAGTAGGAACACTACTGGATGAAGTCTCTGGGTCTCCTGGGTATAGCCAGATCACCTAGTTGCAGAGAGGTCCCTTGATGCCTCCTAAGGCTTCAGAAGAAGGTGAATTTGGGGACTGTGACAATTGGGTCTGGGTCAACTAAGGAACACTCCTTTGGGTGGGCCTTTTAGGACATGTCCTGGAACGATTACTGTTCCTTTAGAGAACCCAGATTAATACAGGGCAGAGCAACTCAGAGCCACTATTGGTAACCAGGTATTTTAGCCAAGAGTCCCTTAACTAGACAGAGGAGTCAGGAAGCAGAGATGGCAGCCATGGTGGCATTCAGTGCAGAGGGGCGATAACAGTCCAGCTACACCTTGGATTTGCCACTGGTTTTCAAAGAGAGGCCAGACAAGTGCAGCTCATGCTGCACAGAGGCAGCATGCCTATTTGGCAGCCCTACTCCAAGGTGGTAGGAGGGGTCAGTTAGGGGTGGAGACTGGCAAGGATCTCCCTAATCTCCTCTTTTCTGATTGCAGGGGGAGATTGGCCCACCTGGTCCCCGAGGAGAAGATGGTCCTGAAGGCCCAAAGGGTCGAGGTGGTCCCAATGGTGATCCTGGTCCCCTGGGACCCACTGGGGAGAAGGTTTGTGTTTGCAATACTATGCTCAGAGGTCTCTGAGTGCCAGGTGGCCCCTCCTATGCTCAGCATGGGTAGTGGGACTCCTGAATAGCCCATACTGCTACCCCCAGCCTTTTTGTCACCTCTCCCAGTAGGTGTGTGTGCGTCTTAGGGGTTTCACCCAAGCCACACCTGAGTACCCATCCCTATCAAATCCTGCCTCCACTTTGGGGGTGACAGAATGTTCTCACTACGGTCTGACATCATGGCATGTGCATGGGGCTCCAATAGGCACTAGACTGCCCTGTAGCAGCAGCACCTCCCACATCTTGTCCCCAGAAACCTGGGGAGGAGAGGGATTCAAGGAGTGGTTAAGCCTCCTACTACATCTGGCCCTGTGGCTAGAACTCTCACCGAGTCTTCAGAATCCTCACAGATAAGAATCTTCTTCCTGGCCATGGTACCCATCTCCTTGCTTGTTTCCACCCATGCTGGTAGGATCGGCACACCTTACTTCCTGAGGGCATAGAGACCCACTCAGTTCTGGGGGAGACCCGTGCCTCTGCACGCCAACCCCACCCCTCCAGCCTGCCCTAGCTCCTCTCAGAACACATCGCTGCCCCCTGCTTACAGAACAAGGTTGGGAAAAGTCATGTTTGTGATTTATGAGTTTTTCTTTTTTCCTGCTCCTAGGGAAAGCTTGGAGTGCCTGGATTACCAGGGTACCCAGGAAGACAAGGGCCAAAGGTAATTTAAGCCCTGCTAAGTATGTCCTGGCAGGCACTGTCTCATGTGGCACCCCTCACACTCCAGACCCCCTCTTCCACTCTCTACCTCTGTGTGGCTTCTGGACTACAGTGGAACAATGCGTTCGCTGTGATCTCATAGTCTGCAGGCAGTCTTTGGTATTAATTTGACCAAGCTCATAGAAAACACTTGCACAATGAGTTGAGCCTTTTAGAGAAGAGGGCAGAAGCGACCCCTGGTGGCCTGCTGGGGCTGCTTAGCCCCCAGCTTATCCACACCAGCCTCCTCTTAGCCCCATTTCACTTTGGAAGCATGGAGAGTGTTTATAAAGAGCAGAAGACAGGGACAACCGTTGTCTCATCTGCACGCATGTTCAGGCTGGAACAGGTCCTGAAGGCTTTGGAAATCAGTGAGAACATTATTTTCTTCTCATCCCACATTTTATTATTCATGGTTCCTCCTTAAATAATAACCACCGCCTGTGCTGGAGACCTGGTTAGCAGCATGCAGCCAGCCCACCCCAGATCTGCATCCACACCCTCTGCCGCTTGCCAACCGAAGGAGGAAGGGCTGTATGGGCAAGCGGTGGCCTATCTTCCCGTCTGCTCTGTGTGGACACACAGCTAGCTTGCAGGAGAGTGTCCCTTAGATGTGACTGCAATGTAGCCCCCCACCGAGAGCCACCCACCTGAGTGTTGGGGATGGGCTCCAGGCACATCAGCT
Source organism: Arvicanthis niloticus (assembly GCF_011762505.2). NCBI lineage: Eukaryota > Metazoa > Chordata > Mammalia > Rodentia > Muridae > Arvicanthis > Arvicanthis niloticus. Next base: position 5,252,296 of record NC_047659.1, read on the forward strand.
TCTCTTCTCTTCAGGTCTCTTTCTCAGGAAGAGAGAAAAGGAGAGGGGCATCTGAGAGCAGAGGGTGGGCTATGACTAAGTGCTGGCTGCCTTGGGGATGTGAGAAACTCTGTTCTCAGGCTATGGCTAGAACAATGGCCTGGGAGTTCTCAGGCTATGGCTAGAACAGTGGCCTGGGAGTTCTGTGTTATCTACCCTAGGCCCCTTTGTTTCAATCTCCTGCCTGGGTGGCCAGGCGGACACAGAGGAGAAAGGCAAACCATGGAGGCCAGCGGACTCGTGGGATAGGATTGTTCTCAGGTTAGGGTGGTCAGACACCTGCAGGGCAGAGACTCACAAAGGGCAGTAGACAACACCCACACCGATGGGTAGTTGGCTGCCCTGAGTATGTCCTTGGGGAGCCCTTTTGATGTCTTTTTGTACATAGAGGGAGTTTGAGTGCCTGGCAGATCAAAGTCTTGAAGACCACATTTGGCCCCTGTGTGTCTATAGAAGTGACAATGTTAGATACTACAGTCCGTGCCTGGATTTACCAACTGCCACTTAAGTTCAGGTGTTATGAACAGGTCACAAAGTATGACAGCAGGACCAGTGGACAGACCTGTGAGATGCAACCCCCATTTCCAGGGAGCCTCAGCAATGCATGTTCTTCCATCATGCATCACGCCTAAACATCAGCTACCGTCGCACATCCTCTGTGTGTGGCTGAGCGGAACAGAACAGAGTATGCTAGGACTTAGCCGTGGGATTTAGATTTGGGGTCTGGAGAATGTTCAGGGAATATTTATTGAGTGGGTGGTGGGTAGCTGGACAAATGGACAATGGGAGAATAAAAAGGTAGGTGAGTGGGTATTCCACGGGTTGGTGAGTGGTAGGGTTGGGGGGGGTCTTACACAGATGATTGGCTACAAAGCAGATCTGATCAGTGGATAAGTGTGTATGTGAACTGCAGCAAGGACTCTCCCTAGTGAGCACGACAGTGTGGCCCTCGCACCTGGCTTGGTGGCCCTGTTTCATCTTCCCTCAATTCTCTTGCAGGGTTCTATTGGATTCCCTGGCTTCCCGGGCGCCAATGGAGAGAAGGGCGGCAGGGTAAGAACTGTGGTTGCTTGGTGTGTAGGTGTTGGCTCTCTGGTCAATGCCCTGTTGATTTTTCTCCACTTGTTATCGGAAGCACTTTTCAGAAGTAACTGATCTTGAGCTCTAGGCCTTTAGGTTATGGAGGCACCGTGATAGGAAGGGGCAGGGGTAAAAAGGAAGAGCATGCTGGGAAAATAAAGGCTTTTGGTGGACAGGAGCCAGGAAGCTCTTGGGGCTCCTCCAGATTCTTTTTCTGGGAGACTTTCCTGCATCCTAATTTTACAGGGAGAAAGAGGGTGTTATTTTGTTCTTTTTTGAGACCCTCCACCTCCTGGAGGCTAGGTGTGTGTCACCTTGGGTCTGTGCGCAGTTACTCCCAGACCTATAGTTCCCCGCTTAAGTAACCCTGGTTGTAAATATGGGGCAGGGCACAACATAGGCGGTTGCGCCTGTTTTCATCCTCACAGAGGTCTCTTGAGGTTCCACTTGGAGGTCATGATATCCACCTACCTTCTGTGATGTTGCTGTTGACTCATGCTTCCCCTGCAGAAGCCCTCCTGGATGCCTCTGGGTAGTGTCACAGAGCCTAAACACTGGTACCTCATCGGGAGATGGAGTCTGATGGTCATCATGGGCCTTGGACATTCAGGGCACAGAGAGGCCATTTGTGTCTGGGAACACAGAAGAAAGTGTTCCTGGCTGCCTTTCCTCCATGACACAGAGCCCACATGGTCTTCCTCATGGGACATTGCGTCATCAGAATGCCATATGTAAAGCAGAGTCTATGTGCTCTTAAAAGCCAGGGATTGACTTCAGGGTAGCTAAGACCATGCGGACAAGCCAGTGGTTACTGGCCTCACAATGTGGAAAGTAGAGCTGTCCCGGAAGCAAGCACACAGAGAGGACACTATCTATTGCCACCATCTACCCCTCTCTCATAGTCCCTTTATCTTTTATTTTCTACATATCTTCAATTTTCTCTTCATCCGTCTATCATCTGTCTGTTCATCTAGCCATCTGTCTGTCTATCCATCTATTCATCCATCTATCATTTATCATCTGTCCCTCTCTTCTCAGTCTTTTTATCTAGAGTCATCTGACTAGTGGTTGGGGGGAGGGTTGTGCCCTAAAATATTTGGAGGTACTCCCTGCAAAAAGTGGTCCTGGGTCTCACAGGTGTGGAATATGCTAGAGACAGAATGGGAAGCTCATGGGTTGTTGCTTTGCCTAAGCAAGAGCCTAATAGAAAATTGGGTACCCCTGGACCACAAGGTATGGCTGGTTTCCCTAACTGGCCATGGATGCTGGAGGTTGGGCTGGCCATGCAAACAGCCTTGGGTACAAAATCATATCCTAAATGAGTGCCAACCTGAAGGATCAGGCTGTGTCACCCTGTTCGCTTGTGCTGTGGATCCCTCAGTGACATGGGGCTTCACACAGGCAGCTCATTCACTTACACTGCACGTTTCCTAAGTCCTTGCTAAGCTAGGAGCTTACCAGGCAGGGGATGCTCCAATGACTGAACAAGATAAGGCGCAGCCAGTAACCAGTGCTCAAGGGTAATGAGCATGCAAGGAAGGAGAAACCCAACCCCTAGACCTGGGTAATTCCAGGAGGCAGAGATGTTTCTGCTGAGACCAGAAAGGGAGTGAGGGTGGGGAAGGAAGCAGAACTGCTTAGAGAAGCTGGTGTGGCTAAGCCCAGTGCAGAGGCCTGGGCTTGCGGATGGTGTGGAGGTCTTGCCTCTGCAGTGTCTTGGAGTGGGTCTTTATCCCAAGGCAGGCAGGGTTTAGTCATGGGGGTGACTCTGGGGAGAGTTTTGGTCCTGGTGGAAGAGGATAAGGAAGGGGCCAAGGGCTATGAAGCTGGCCAGTCCGTGCTGCACCCTGAAGACCAACCAGCTCTGCTTGCAGACGGCCTCTAAATATCGGATGCCAGGCAGGGTTTACATGGTGTGTGTGTGTGTGTGTGTGTGTGTGTGTGTGTGTGCGCATTTGCCACATATCCAAGTGCTACCTATACACCTCAGTCCTCTGTTACCAGAGACCTGGCTTCTGCAGAGCTAGTGGCTCGTGTCTGTGCCTGACAGTGGGAGGTTAAATGGGAAACCATCAGAAGCAAGAGTGCACTGTCAAGCCAGCTGCAGCCCAAGGTAGTGCCATGATACATGCAAAGTAGTGTCCTATGAAGAGACTGTACCCTGCGCCTTGGGGGAGGGGATCCCAGGAGAAGAAGGCTCCACTGATGTCTCCCAACAAATTCAAGGCTTTTTATACATCAGCTTGACTCCAGCTCTGGAAGAGTTGTAGGCAAGACCATTTCAGGGACCTCCTATTCTTTCCTGGCAGGGACTAGAGGCCAGATGCACCTGAGCAATTACTTTGTGGGGGAGTCCTGGAGGCATAGCCTGCTCAGCAGCTGCAGTCAGTAGGCCAAGCTCCAGTGAGGGTTAGATTACCACATGGTCTGCTGAGCACCGTGCTGCCCAAGGACCTAGATGGAACCTGGGCCATGACCTGTTTGCCTGCTTCCAAGACTTGAGTGCCTAGATGCCCCAGTACCATCAGGGCAGGCTGCACCTGGGTCCCAGGTGTGCTGCAAGGTCACATGAGACAGGAATTGTGATCCAGGTGGTGCTAAAGGTGGGAGAGGGACAGAGGTGTGAGCGGCCCAGCCTGGCTCACATACCCAGGTGAGTCAGGTTGCTTACGTGATAAGGGCACACATAATTTAGCATGAGAAGAAAGCAGACATTTTACTTAGTTTTCATATGCAAATATTTATCTGAAGCCCAAAGGATGTTGTCACAGAGCTCAAGCCTTGTAACCGGAACCAACTGTAATTCATTTGTTATGAATTGTTTCATTAAATGCCTTTAAAAATGGGAGACTGTTTTGCTTCTGAAAGTAAGCCCGCTGAAAATGCTAAGGAGAGACTCGTTCTGTGGCTTCAGCTCTAAGCTGACCTAGCTTTGTTGATAGAGACCAGGATAAACCCGGGATGAGCCTCAGAGCACGGGAGCCTCTGCACACCATCCATTTCATCTGTGTGTTGTGGGTAAACTGCACTTGCGGGCCATTATAGCTTTGCTGTGGTAAAAACCAGAAAATAAATGCCTCGTGTTCGCTTTCTGTGGTTCGGAAAATGCAGATCAGCAACAGCAAAAGGACTGAACTCCGAGAGATGCCGGGGACGCTTGGATATATGATTTATATGTTAAATTGCAGTTTCCCTTTCGCCTGCAGAGCCCGATGAAAATTTAATGCCTAATATTCTTAACAGTAGCAGAAGAAAATTATGTGTGATAGGAGTTGACTTTCTTCTCTCTTCCTGTAATGATTTCTGTGCCTACTAAAAGGAGCAGCGAGAAGAAGGGAAAGAGGGAGGGAGGGAGGGAGGGAGGGAGGGAGGGAGGGAGGGAGGGAGGGAGGGAGGGAGGGAGAAGCAAATGAACCGGCTAAGCAGAAGACATTGCCCATTGATATTTCTGCCCTTATACTCTTCCATTCAGCCCCAGATAGGCCCTCCTGGCCTCACTCCGGACTAGTGAGGTCTCTCGATAGCTCAGGGAGGGTGGCATGCTGAACATGGCTACATCCGCCCGCCCCGTATGACTCACATCCTGTTCTCTGTTTCTAGGGGACACCTGGAAAGCCAGGACCACGGGGACAGCGAGGCCCAACGGTAACCATCCTTGTGGGAAAGGATGCGAGGTGTAGATGGCTGGGCTCTGTGAGTCCGAAGCCTCTGAGCTAACTGGCCTTCCTTCTCTCTGTCCATCTGTTCAGGGCCCACGGGGTGAACGAGGCCCACGGGGCATCACAGGGAAGCCTGGCCCTAAGGTATGTCCCTGGTCCTTCAAGACATGAGAGGGTGGTCAGTGGCCTTTTCATGTAACAACGGCAAAAAAAAGAACAGTTTTCTTGAACATCAGTAAAGGGGATTCTGCCTGCTAACATCCTTCAGCAAACTTTGTGAATTGGACCACATGCTAAGGGTAACCCCCAAAAGACCCAAGACAGTCAGAGGAAGGACAGTCCTGCCACCCAGTTCTTGTGTGGCTTCAGACCCAGGAAGCCAGTCTAGCACAGATCCACTCAGGTCTGGTGGGGAAGCTTCACTTTTTTTTTTTTTTTTTTCTGGTAAAGGTGGCTGGGAACTGTAGAAATCTTTCCTAGAAGGTTCTTTCTGGTGCAGACAGAAACTGAACCTATCCCTGTAAGGACCCCTCATGCCCAGGAATGAAGCAAGTTCCCCCTGCTGTAAATCTGGGGAAAAGCCAAGCATGGCATGCTATCCAGTTCTAACCAGTAAAAATCAAGAATAGGGGGCTGAAGAGGCAGAGGACCAAGGTTTGGTTCCCAGCACCCACATGGTGGCACAAAACCATCTGTAACTGTAGTTCTGGGAGATCCGATGCCGTTTTCTGCAACAGCAGGCAAGTGTGTGATACACAGACACATGTGCAGGTAAAACAACCATATTCATACAAATTAAAAAAATAATTCCTGGGAGGGTGTCTTGTCAAGAGGAGGCTCCAGTTAGCTGAAAGTCAGAGCTGACCCATCCCTAACACACACACACACACACACACACACACACACACAGCTCATAAGAACCAGCTGGGTACATGGAATGGTCCTGAAGCTGAGCCTTGTGTTCAAATCATTTTGATGTGTTCTTGGCTGAGCACAGCCTGTGTCCAACTAGTCATGGGGACCTGTTCTGGAAATGTCACGATCCTGCTCATGCAGACTCCATAGTTGGCTGTGTGCAGAGGCAGGCTAGCACAGAGCTGAGGTTCAATGCTGCTACACAGTGCCCTGCACTGGGGTCAGGATGACCTTGAGAGAACAATCATGGTGACCTTTTTTTCTCCTTTCCCAGGGCAACTCGGGAGGTGATGGCCCAGCTGGCCCTCCGGGTGAGCGGGTAAGTCTTCCTCCAGGGGCAAATCTGGCCCCAAACATACACTTAACCCCGGGTGGGCCAGCAAAGGAGGCCAACATTGCCCTGCAAAGGAGCAGGCTTGCTGAGGCCCAAGGGTGGCTCATATACAGAAGTGATGTGTTTCCTGGGGAGAGGCCTCATCCCACCCTCTGGACCTGGCCTTAGTGTGCTAGAGGTGATTGACACCACAGAAATTAGTTCTGGACCTCATACAAAACAGATGACTTCACTGCCATGTATCTTGGCCACCAGATTTCCTAGTGAGGGAAATCTATCTATCTATCTATCTATCTATCTATCTATCTATCATCTATCTATCATCTATCTATCTATCTGTTATATGTCTGTCTATCTATCTATCTATCTATTATATGTCTATCTATCTGTTTGTTATATGTCTGTCTATCTATCTATCTATCTATCTATCTATCTATCTATCTATCTGTTATATGTCTATCTGTTATATGTCTGTCTATCTATCTATCTATCTGTTATATGTCTATCTATCTGTTATATGTCTGTCTGTCTATCTATCTATCTATCTATCCGTTATATGTCTGTCTATCTATCTATCTATCTATCTATCTATCTATCTATCTATTTATCTATCTATCCATCTGTTGTCTGTCTGTCTATCTTACTACCTCTCTTCATCTACCACCCTTCTATCTATCTTCTCTCTAGCATCTACTCCCTCTCTTCTCACTTTGTCTAGAGTCAAATGGGGAAAGCAAGGCCAGGTTAAACAGGGAAAAGCTTTTAGGTGCATCCAGAGCCACAGTGGGGAAACAGTGGGGGCTGCTAACAAGAAGAACATCTTCTCAAACTGGACATTCTCTGTTCCCAGGGACCCAATGGACCCCAAGGCCCCACCGGCTTCCCCGGACCCAAGGGTCCCCCGGTAAGTAGTGCTTTCTCCCAGGAAGTGACAGATCGGGTTCCACTGATAGTGTTCTCATCTCCCTAGGCTATGAGGAGAGGGAACAGACACACTGGTTAGGTAGGCAGTGAAGACAACCTCTGAAGCTCAGATGTTAAGGCTGTGACTGTGTCCCACCCATTCAAGCCTTCTGTTCTGGAGCATTTAGTCTGGACAGACTTCCCCTGCCATGAACATGTCCTGTGAGGCCAGCCCTGCAAGGCCCTTGCCCTGGTCTGGACCTCCCATGGCAGGTCCTGCTGTCATTGAGACCATCATGACATTCTGCCTAGGCTTGCATTAATGTCTATGGTGACCACACAAATGTAGCAGACATGGTGTCGTAAAACCTCGGAAAGGTCTTTGTTCAATTAGAGGGCCATGTCTGAAACCAAAGCTGGGTCCTTCCCGGGAACCAGATGGAAGTCCGCAGCAGGGGAAGGCTCACTCGGCCCACTCACTGCAGGGGAGGGCCCAAAAGAGAAGACAGTACATGGTAGAAGCTATCCCACGGCAAATGAGAATTCATAGCAAAGGAGGGCTTGTGTCAGGAGAAGGCCCAGGGAAAGTGAGGACCCAGGCTAGGGCAGGTTCACGTTCGCAAAGGGTCTATTGTAGGGGAAGGCACAAGGCATGCGAGGTCTATGCAGAAGTCCAGGCCAGGGAAATTCCACATTAGGGGAGGGACCATAGCCAGGGGAAGGCTCATGGAGGGAAGGGTCCCTGGCGTGGGAGGTCCACAGAGGAAAGAGCCTCAGCAGGTGGACTTCCCATGGCTGGGAAGTCCAGACCTCTGAGTTCTGGAGTTTTGGTCCCTCCTTGGTGTTTGTCAAGCTAGACATTTGAGGGCCCCAGTGCAACCAGGACACCCACCTGCTCAGGCCTGGGGAGCTGGCTGACCTCCTCTGCCTCTGTTGACCCCTTGGGGAAGCGATAGGTATCATGGGGAGAGGTTCTTCCATAACATCTAGTTCCACAATCACTGTCCCAGTTGGTGCTGGGTGATCTTTATCAAAAGCCACTAAGATGATGGTAATTTTTGTCGACTGCTTCTCTGAGCTTCCTTGTTCTGACTCTTTCCTCAGGGCCCACCAGGCAAGGACGGGCTCCCTGGACACCCTGGGCAGAGAGGGGAGACCGTGAGTATTACAAGTGCTGGGGACATGGTTGTGCCTGGCCTCTCTGGCTGGGTCTCCCACAGCCTACAACATACTGCTGGCTGCCTGGCACAGTCAGGGGTCCTTGCTCCCTGGGAAAGACCAAAGGCATTGGCAAGGCTTCCCGTGGGCCAGCCATCTGCTGTTGACTTAAAGTCAGGCTGTTGGGTGGGCAGGAGCCCTAGGATGTAACAGTGGAAACCTGACAATGGCTCTTTGCGTGTTTTAGCAGCTTTGGCCAAAGGCCATATTTAAAGCATCAGGACACAGTGCGTTGGCATCACAAGAACTGTGCCTCCAACCTTTATTTTCTGAGAATAACTGTGAGTGTAGCCTTGCTGGGACGCCACAGGCCTTACTTGGAAAAGTACCTGAGGAGGCTCTGTACTTACGGATAGCTGGTTGTTTAGGCTCCAAAACCTCATGATAAGGGCTTTGGGCCTCGGGTCTCACACAGATCCCAGCTTTGTCTCTATGGGAGATTTCAGCCTGGGGAGCTGGTGGGAAGGAGTGGAATGAAGCCTTTAGCCTCTCTGTAGAGAAGACGCTGTGCAGGAGAGATGAGATGGCTCAGTGGGTAGTGCCTGACGAGTCAGATATGGGTATCACCATATCCCCAGAACTGATATGAAAGCTTATCATGGAGTCTATAATCCTGGTGCTGGAAAAGTGGACAAGAGGATTCCTGGGACTGGCCAGCCAGCTAGGCTAGCCAGTGAGTCAGCTCTGGGTTCAGGAAGAGACCCTGTCTCAAAAAAAAACATGCATATATTTGTGACCTTGCTTGCATCTGTGACCCTGGGATTTCAGACTTTGAGCAACAGAGACCTCAGAGTGCAGGTGACATTTGTGTGTTCTTTTTGTGTGGCCCTGCCTCATCCACATTAAAGGGCAGTTTGTACCGGTGTAAGCGTTTCTCCCTGACAGGCTCCTGTGTCATTGCATCCTGTTCACTGTGCTGGGGTTGGGGTGGGGCGTCTCATGGCTGTTTGACCACCTTGTCAGATAGAGTCCTGGTACCTGCTTTAACACTTGTTAAAGTGTGAAGTACCGGCTTGTCCCCCTCTGTCTTCGAGCACACAGGGATGGGACGTGAAGTCTTTTAATTATGCCTTTGCTGGTGTTCAAGCAGCCTGTGCTGGCTGATAAATGAAGATTACCTTGCTCTTTTGTTTAGAGAGAAAAATTAAAACATTTCTTCAGAGCTTTGCACATTTTCCTCTAATGCCTTTCCAAGGAGACAAGAGAGAGGAGTTTTGCATACTGCATGCGTTTCTCCCTCAGACTCTTTCTGCAGATAATTAAGCCTCCTGTTTTGCTTGGAAAAGTATAGTTTCCAGAAACTTCTATCATGTCCAGCTACCTCTGTAGAAACAGGGGTGCTACATGCTGCTGTTGGCCATCTTGGCCATCTCTGAGACTTGTCTGGAGTTCTCTAGAATAGATTTCCTCATTTTCTTTTTTCTCTCCTCCTCCTCTTCCTCTTCCCCTTCCTCTCCTCTTCCTCTTCCCTTTCCTCTCCTCTTCCCCTTCCTCTCCTCTTCCCATTCTCCTCCTCCTCTTCCTCTCCTCTCCTCTTTTTCTCTGTCTTCCTCCTCCAATAAATACAAATGGCCATTACTTCTCCTTAATGGGAGCCAAAAGCCTGTTTCTCACTGAGGAGCAGAAGACCAGTTTCCTCCTTATCAGGCATGTCACCTTAGGGTAACTGTAGCTAGCCGGCAAGCCTTGCCAGAGCGTCGATTCTGGGTTCAGAAAGAGACTGTATCTCAAAAAGAGCATTGCCTGTGGCCTTGCCTGCACTTGTGACCCCAGGATGCCAGACTTGGAGCAACTGAGCCATCAAAGTGCTGGTGACATCCTTGTATTCTCTGTGTTCCCCCACCTCATCCACATGAAAGGGCAGTTGATACTGCTTGCCCTCCCCACTAGCGCTGCCGTGAGTACAGCTTTGTTCCGTCCTCCTCTCAGACACTTCTCCCTCCTGACCTCTCCTTCACTCTTTGCTTCTAACTGTCAGAGAACTGTGTCTTAGAAATGGCCACTTCCGTCCACTGTGTGAGCTGGGCTGAGAGAGATGAGCTCTCTTGGGTCTATAGGGCAGAGTCCGCTGTGGTTCCTGTGGCCAGTGACTTGTGTGTGTTAGTAGACTATTAACCTGCTGGCCCTGAGCCATCTGCTCACCCTCATGCCATAGTTATGACCTCTGCACAGTTAGAATGCCCTTCTCAGGCATTGGGTAGATGCACCCTTGTAAACCTGGCACCTACTGGTCGGTGCATCTCATTGCTCCTACTCAGCTCCGCCATTATGCCCCAAATCAAGCTTGACTTACTGCAGCTTCCTGCTCCATAGGAGAGTTTGGGAAGCAGAGCCGAGTGGGAGGCGAGCCTGGGCCATTCGAGGCATGAACACTCAGATCCTTGAGGAGACAAGGTCTATGAAGTGACTTTAAAGTAACGCATTAGAGCTGACAGCTTCAGAGAGCAGCCAGAACCTGCTCCCGCCTGTCCTAAATACAAGAGGAGCAGGCTGGCTGTCACCTGCTGTGAGTCAGAGGCACGGACAACAAAGGCTAAAATGTCCCACCACGTTGCTAATGAGCACCAGCCCAGAGACGGTTCTTATGTGTCCTCGGAAAATGAACACACAGTGACACGAGGGGGAATAACAGGCTTACAAATCCATTTCTCAGCACAAAGACACAGCGTGGAGCTAACCCACCTGGCTCCAGTACTTTCATGAAATTAATATGGGAAGGGGAACATAAGGCATGACTCCAAACTGACAGTTTGGCGCACAGCCACTGGGGACAGGTAGGGGACAGGCTTCTGAGACTGCATCAGGATGGGGCACTGCTGCAGTGGCCCTCAGCTGCCCGACTCTCTCCACAGGGTTTCCAAGGCAAGACTGGCCCTCCAGGCCCTCCAGGAGTGGTTGGCCCTCAGGTGAGACCTTTCAGCATCCTGGCGTGGAGATCTCTAGTATTACAGAAATATGGAGCTACAGTCAGTTTTCTAGAGGGGTGGACCCCACTAGTGGAGGAGCTCAAGTCTGATGGCAAGTATGTGCTAAGTAAAGAGACAAACCCCTTGAAAGGAGCTGTGCTGAGACAAAGCAGGTGACTCAAGGAGCATAGGGCCTGAGCTCAGCAGCTGAGCGCAGGTGACCCCAGACCAAACAGGGCTAAGCTCTGGAGTTTGATTCTCCATGATCCCGCTTACCCCTGTGCAAGTGGGATCTTCTTGTCCTGTTATGGACAGCAGAGGCACACTGATCAGTGTCATGGGGCTCTGATTCCAACCAGCACAGATCAGTGAAGGTTATAGGTTCCAGCCAGGGCTGACAACTTTAGAGCCAAGGACAGTCAGTACCTGTCACCTTGCCACTTTGCAAGCTACACCTGACATAATGAGAAGTAAGAATTGGGTGACACCCAATGTCACCACAGAACTGGAGCCCATGATGCCTTCTCCCCTCTGTGGCAAATATGGCAGCCCTCAGCATCTTTCTGAATACATCCTAGAAACACAGCCTCCAGAGAGGTGCAGGGGCAGGAGGACACCAGCCATTGCTACTGCAGTCTACCTGGCTTCATCTTCTCCTTCTGGATTTTGGCTGGCATGGGGAGTCTTGAGAGAGAATAGAAAGGAGTAATAGGCCCACTGTGGGCATCACCATAGTCAGAGCTGTACCCAGTTGTAGGCCCACTGTGGGCATCACCATAGTCAGAGCTGTACCCAGTTGTAGGCCCACTGTGGGCATCACCATAGTCAGGGTCAGGAGAAAGAGATCACTTCTTTGTAAGTTACTCAAAACCAATGTATGAACATGTGACAATATTGTCTTTCCCCATAGGGTCCCACAGGAGAGACGGGTCCCATGGGTGAGCGTGGCCACCCTGGCCCTCCAGGGCCCCCTGGTGAACAGGGCCTCCCAGGTGCTGCTGGAAAAGAAGGAACGAAGGTAAGTTTCTAGAAGTTTCCGTGCTAGGCTGATATTTTTTTTTCTAAAGAATCAGAACTTTGTGTTTTCTCTTGATCCTTTTGGACAGATAGGTAATTTCTCAAACAAATGCTTCTCTGAAATTCACATGTTCAGATCCTTTTTTCTTGAACTGAGGCTAGGCTTCAACCCGCTGCAGATGGAGCACAGGGGGAATGTGGGATCAAACCATCCCAGGCCCCATGAAGTGTGCCTTTCCCTCACTGCCCACTGCTCCCAGAACAGACTAAAGGCCCGAGTCTTTAACAGCCAATACAGATCTGGTAGAGAATGGTCCTTTGAAACCCCCTCACTTGGTACACTGCAAATAGATTCTGAAAGTGAAAAATGAACGCATCCTCACCCTTGTGCCCAGTGCCGGTTCTCACTATGCCTTTTTATAGGCTGTTCAGCTGGCTGGGGTGCCCCAAATTTGTGGTTGTAAAGCTTGTGCGTTAGCATAAAAAAATCTTCAAGCTTCCTTGAGGGCAACTAAAGACACAGGCTGTCGTTCTGTTGTTGTTGTTTTGAAGCAGGCTTTCGCTGTGTAGCCCTGGCTGGCCCAAGGACTTTGGTTTCACTCCAGCTCCCATTCAGCCTCTTATGGCCCTGCTGCTAGACTTGGCAGGCCATGTAGACCAGGCTATCCTCAGACTCACAGAGACCCACCTACCTCTGCCTCCTGAGTGCTGGCATTAAAGGCGTGTGCCTTTCACCAGGGAACATTCTGAAAGCTATTCCAGTCTTTACAGCATCAGGGAAGACAAGCCCATCGGTGCCTGTTTTAAGAAGTGGTCATTGAACTGATAGCAGGTTGAGTGGCGTACTTTTTTAACCACAAGCCACTGGGGTGTCCTTAGCTTGGCCCATTGAGGAACCCTATGCAAGTCAGGACTTCGGTTTCACTCCAGCTCTTACTCAGCCTCTTATCTTATGGCCCTGCTGGACATTGCAGGTCTGGGACCTGAGGGAGACTCACAATTGGAGTCCCTTCCCCAGCCTGGAGAACATGGCTCCCAGGTGTGTGCAGGGGCCGAGCTTAAGTCCACGATGAGAGTAGAGAAGAAGTGTTAGGTCCTGGCTTCTGTCCCCAACCTCCAACTCAAAACAAAATGAGAGAATCTCCGTAAAGCCAAGGGGCTAGAGAGAGCTCTGGTCAACCCAGATCCCCATTGGATCTTGCAAGAAGACTCACCCTGCTCCTCGGACATGGATCCTATGTCCTGGAGGTTGGTGTGAGCTTCCAGGTGGGGTTAACCTTGCTCTCTTTTCAGGGTGACCCAGGTCCTGCTGGCCTCCCTGGGAAGGATGGCCCTCCAGGATTGCGTGGATTCCCTGGGGATCGAGGGCTCCCCGGCCCTGTGGTGAGTGGGGGGCCAGGCGGGTATGGTGGTGTGGCACACAGCCCTGGGGCTCCGTCTGAGGCCCTCAACTATGTTCTTACTTCTTCTCAGGGAGCTCTTGGACTCAAAGGCAGTGAAGGCCCTCCCGGCCCCCCAGGCCCTGCGGTGAGTCACAGCCTTTCTTTTTAGCCTGTCCTACAGACCTGTTGTCCCATGGGCAACAAGAGCTGGGAGGGCATGCCTAGATGTCAAGGTCCCCATCGAGTGTGTTCGGGGTTCAGTATCTCTGAGCCAGAAAGCTGGCTTGATAGAGTTAGAGGGCCACTTTGTATGAGGAATGGCAGAAGAGTGGCAGCTTAGAGATCTGCAGGTGACCATGGAGGCAAGGAGGAAGGCCCACATTTGGTGCGGGGCTCTTGGGTCAGCAGGGAGAGGTCAGTAGGCACTCTTCTTATGAACTTCAAGGACATATCCTAGAGCAGGATGGGCTACCTGGCACAGTCAGGGAAGGGGTCCATCTCTAGCCTGTAGTCCAGGAGCCTAACACATGTTTCTCATGAACTAGCTAGCCCCTCATCAACTGTGAGAGGCTTTATGACCCTGCACTCCCAGGCCTTTAGCTGTGGCTTCCTGCCTGAGGTTGTTCCTCCCCCCATATGAATAAGGACAGTCTGCTTTGCTTCCTTTGCCATTCAAGCCCTAACAGCCATGCTAGGTATAAAGCCCAGCTGAGTTTAGGAGTGACCTCTGTCTCCTAGGTGAATTCCAGACTGGGCAACTCAGATAGGGTGAGAAACTAGCCTTCCTTTTAATAGGGTATATGGAAGGCTTGCAGGCTGTGTTGACCTCTTGATGTGACCCCCAAGTCTGAATCCCAGTTAGCATCAATATCTGGCCCCTGGTCTAGGACCTCCTCCTCTAAATCCATGAATGCTCTGTGGACAGGCAGACCCTACAGGTTGCGTAGGTGCCAGTCCTCTGGAAAAGACCATTAAAGACAGATAGAAAGTAAGACTTATTCTCAGACACTTGTTGGGAAAATAGTTGTGTGAGATGGATTATGGGAGACAAAGAGCTAAGGAGGGGCCTAATGACAGCCTTAAGTACTAGACCAAATAGTCCATGCTTGCAGAAAGCCATGCAGGGAGGCACTGAGGCCTCTAAAGTGGGGGTGGGGTAGAGTGGTATGGCCCATTGATGCTTAAGGAAGTCTTCCCGTATAGTTCAAGAACCTCTAAAGCAAGCCATTTTCTTACTGCACTTTAGGGTTCTCCAGGGGAGAGAGGACCAGCTGGTGCTGCTGGTCCCATCGGAATTCCAGGGAGACCTGGGCCTCAGGGACCTCCGGGGCCTGCTGGAGAGAAAGGGGTTCCTGTAAGTACCACTTGAGATTGGGGTCCCCTCCCATGTTTGGTCTAGTCCCTTCTGCTGTGTTATCTCCATGCACACTCCCCTGGGGTGGGAGGAGGCAGAGGCTGTGGAGTCTGATTATCCTACAGGGATAGACACTCTGAGGAGTCCCAGGCAGCTCAGCCTGGAGTGCCCGGAATGCTGTCACAGTGGCTAGACATAGTCTGTCCCCTATAAACCTGTTCTCTGTCTAGCCTCTGTGCCTCCTGAGTAGCCTGGACCATACTGTCTGCTAAGTGATCATCACCTCCCAACTGGCCTCACCCCATGGCCGGGCCTTTTAGGAAAAAGATGGGTGTTTGGGAATAGGGAGTCCCTTTATAGATGAGAGAGCACAGAAGGGACACACTGGCAGAGGATGGCAGGCAGGTCCCAGAAAGTGGGACAGGTCCTCCATAAGGCTTGATTGAGTTCACTAGGCTCTGAAAGATCTCTGAAGCCTGGGTTTCCACACAGCCCTTCTCTGATCACCCAACATGGCTCCCAATCCATTAGTGGCACCCAATCCACTTCCTACCCTCAGTTCATATGTAGCTTCATGCCCTCCCGTCAGCCCTGATTTTCCATGGCTGTGGGGTAGATTTCGTCACAGCTTTCCTATCTCAGCGCAGATCCTTGGTGCAGGATACGCATGGAGCACTGACAGACACATAGACACTGACTTCTGCTAGTGACACTCTATGTTCTGTGTGTCCTGCTCTCTGGGTTCACTAGGAGGAAGAACATTCAGACCACACGGGGACATCAGTACCATGGAGGACCTTGCAATGTACTTTTGGCAGTTGATAGCATTTTGGCATCTTTAGTGAGGTGCCCAAGACACACAGCCAGCTGGATTCTCTGTGCAACACAGAAGTCCTTGGAGCTCACAGACTCAGCTGAAGGAAGCTTGGTGTTTCCCAAGACTCGGTAGTTAAGCAGAAACCTTGCAAAAAATGCCCTAAGCAGAGAAAAGCCCACTATCTTCCAGAACAGCTCCAGCAGGAGGAAAAAGTTGAGAGAGAGAGAGAGAGAGAGAGAGAGAGAGAGAGAGAGAGAGAGAGAGAGAGAGAGAGAGTCAGAGTCTGAGGTGTCTGCAAATTCCCAACCCGACAGGGAATGATCACAGTGACAGCCTGTGATCCTGAAAACCCTGGACCTGCCAGAGCACTTACTAGCTTAGGGAGGACAGACTGACTTTAAAGAGAGGGAGTGAGGTGCAAGAAAGATGGGATGGGCTAACCAAGCATCTGTGTTCCCCTCCTGTTGCACACAATTGTATTCTTTGTGACATTGGAAGAAAGGAACTCCTAGCTGAGGTGAGAAAATACTTGTTGCTTACAGGTGATGGGATCTCATCAAAACCAAACATACCAGGAACTAGTGAGATCACAGGGTTATAAAGGGGCAGCCATGAGTAAAGAAAGTCAGGGTTCTGAAGGCAGAAAAGATAACTTTGTATATGTATATGTCTGTGTGCATGCCTGTCATGCTGTGTGCATGCCATGCATGCATATATGTGAGTATGCATGTTTGCATGCACATGTGTGTATATGCCTGCATGTGCAGTATGCTTGTGTATAATATCCTGTGTGTGAACCACAAACATGCATGTCTGTTTGTTTATTTGTGCATATGTGTGTATATGTGTGTGCTCACATGTCACATGTATGTGTGTATATGCATGTCTGTGTGTGCACAGGCAGGGTGTTCACAGAGAATTGACAGAATAACACAGTTTGCAGGAGTGGCTGCTCAGGCTGTCCTGGGGCACAGTGTGGTCTCTGCTCACCAGCTTGAAAGAACCCAAACAGGCTCAGAGACTTACATTCATAAGCTCTGCTTCCTGTCACTTTGACAAATATCTGAGAGAAACCACTTAAATCAAAGGATTTGTTTGGGCCCTGTGGTTCCAGAGGTTTCGGTGTGTGGTTGGCTCCTTTGTTTTGGGTCTATAGTGAGAGAGAGTATCCTGGCAGAAGGGCATGCTGGGTCAGAGCCGCTTACCTCATGGCAGCCAGGAAGCGGGTGGTCAGGTTCTTATTCTCCAGCACAAGTGCGGTCCTTCCTCTCACTACCTCCAGCTCCTCACATCCCCACATCGTACAGAGAGCACCAGGCCTTCACCATCCATCGCATGCCCAAATCTCAGTGTCAGCTGTGTCTCCATTCCTCATCCCTAATGAGTGGCCCCTCTACATTGCTCCCTGCCTCCCTCTCAACCATTTCAGACCAAATCGTATGGGGCCGGCGTCAATGAGGTTTTAATCATGTGCCATTCTGAGCGAGGCTCTGGCACAGCAAGGTGCCTACCGTTAAGGGTCCAGACTGGTTGGAATCGGCGTCCACACCACTGACCGCTATGTTAGGATCACGATGGTCCTAACCATCCCCTCACAGCCCCAGCTTCCCACCCCTGTGTCCCTCTCTGGGGTAAGGAGCCATGGCATGATGTTCCCAGTATGAAACTGTATTGAGTCTGAATTTCCTGTCCTCTCTAGGGTGAGAAAGGTCCGCAAGGCCCAGCTGGCCGAGATGGCCTCCAAGGTCCCGTGGGCCTCCCTGGACCCGCCGGCCCTGTGGGTCCTCCTGGAGAAGACGGAGATAAGGTATGGAGCAGTTGGAGTGTATGTGGCCAGGCAGGCAGTGGGTGAAGGGGCTGTGTTTTAAACAGCAGTGTCTATGATAAAGAGGATTTGTCTGGCAGAGCTGTGCTGTACCCCTTCAACCTGGCATGAGGGGGTGATTTTGAAGTTATCACACAAGTAAGTGGCAACAAACAAGACCTATAGTTAGTGTGTGTGTGTGTGTGTGTGTGTGTGTGTCGCGTGGGTGGGAGGAGCCTGGAAAGCACTTGCCTCCTCGACAGCGCTGCTGTTGCCTGAGCCATGTGCAGGTCGCAACCAGAGCTGAAGAAACTGCTCCCAGCTCCCTCCTGAACCCTTCCAGACCAGGACTGTGTGGGGCTGGATTTAATGAGATTTTACTCCGAGTCTATTTCTAAGCGTCTTCTCTTGAATGATCGAAGCTGTTTTTATGGCTATTTCTGATACCATTACAGAGGAGCCTGGACTTTATACTTCATTAAGGAAAGACGTGCAGCTTAGCCCTTCAGGGCTGTCTCCATTTGTCATAGCTCTCTGGTGATATTTCTGACTTTGTCACTTCTGCACAAAGGACGTCTTAGTCTTATGTCTCTGTGTGGGAGGCAATCTGACAGAAACAGCAGAGAGGACATTAGAGCACCAGGTCGCCATGCCTACTATTAACACCTTGGCAATAATCCAAGTGTCACAGAGGCGACAGAGGAGCGGGGCGGCATCTCAGTCAGTAAAGTGCCTGTCTCGCCAGCTTAGGGCGTGAGTCTGACATCCCCAACCCTCGTGTATAAAAGCCAGGCGTGCAGGCGTGTCTGTAATCTCAGAACTGGGTAGGGAGAGACAGGAAGATCTCTGGGTTCTCTGGCTGGATAGAGGCAAGTTCAAGGTCATTGAGAAATGAAACAGACAGCAAATAGGGGGTCTGCAGAGACGGCTCAGTGATTCAGAGCACGGCTTCTCTTATCTGGGGTTCAGTTCCCAGCACCTACGTGGCAGCTCTCAACTGCCTATAATTCCAATTCCAAGGGATCCAACACCCTCTTCTGGCCTCCTCAGAGTGCCCACATGCAGTGTACAGACATACATGCAGACCATGTGTACACATGTGAGTATGTACCCACCCCTTATACACACAGGAACATCAATGTAAACACAGACATCAAAATTAGAAAAGACATCAAATCATATAAGGAAATGCTTTCTGTTGGTGAGACCTGGGACCAAGAAAGGCACACACTAACAGCATCCTCCCTGTCCATCCTTAGGGAGAGATCGGAGAGCCAGGACAGAAAGGAAGCAAGGGTGACAAAGGCGAGCAGGTAAGCGTGTGCGTGTGCTGGGGCTGCTGCTAGGTGCAGAATGAGTGAGCACCCTGGGTTCACACTCCAGAATCTGGCACTGCCAACTCCTGGATCACACCAGCTGGCTTTCTTTCCCGAGAATGCCCCATGCACATGTATGTATTCATGTATGTTCAAGTGTGCGAGAGACTCTTTTGGCGTGAGGCCATGATCAGTCATGTGTCTGCCTGGGGGCCCAGCACTGAGGACCACAGAGTTCTGCAGAGGCAAAGCACCCATTTGTACCTTGGCCTTTCGCGCATTTAGAGATACTAGGGCGTGGGTACTTCAGCCAGGTCACCCATACCAGCCCTCTCCAGTGCCATGAGCCCCCTCCAAACTGGGGGCTTATCTGAAGCCTCAGATGAATGTCAGTGTCCTTACTCCTGAGGTGACATCACGAGGCTTCTCTACAGGCCTCTCAGTCTCCAATAGCAGAGCCTCTGTTCCTATGGCTTTTCTCTCTCTTTCTGTTCCTGCACCCACAGTGATAGGTTCTTAAGGACGGAATGAGATCAGGGGTCGTGGTGGCGCCTTCCTAGCTCAGCGCTTAGGAGATCTGAGGCCTCTGATCCTTGTTCCAGGGGCCCCATGTGCCACAACAGGGTGTGTGGCAGTTGCAAAGAGGACACATAGTGACCTGCCCTATTTCTGTTATTCATAGCAACATGATCAATGGTTGAATTGAGAGCCTTTCACACTTCTCAAAGCTTATAACCTGGCCTGTGCCATAATGTTAATAGTTGGTGTTCCTCTGATGACTGGCACATTTGGGGACTGATAAATCACATCCTGTACAAGCCAGCCACTTCTGGAGTCAGAATTGACCTACTCCTGAATTCATCTGCAATTCCAAAATAATTATGTCTCTGTTTGACACCTATAGGGTCCTCCTGGGCCTACCGGTCCTCAAGGCCCCATTGGACAGCCAGGCCCTTCTGTGAGTATCTGTGTCAGATGATATAGCAAGGCCTGCCTCTCAACCTGTTGTCCATTCATGTGAGCTCACTCATGCTCACTTCCTTCCTCCAGGGAGCAGATGGTGAACCTGGCCCTCGGGGACAGCAAGGCCTGTTTGGGCAGAAAGGAGATGAAGGTTCAAGAGGTTTCCCAGGACCGCCAGGGCCAGTGGGATTGCAGGTAACCACGAAGCTTCCCAGGACCCTCCAGCAGCGGTGTCAGTCTCTTGCTGGGTCCATTCTTCCTGTCATTTTAAGAATAGGGAAACTGAGCCTCAGTAGTAGGAAGTATTGCTGCTGGTATCCTACGAGTCCAAACACATGTGTTTGCATGTGTGTGCGCATGCGTGCTCGCACACACACACACACACACACACACACACACACACACACACAGAGTCAAAGCTGTTCTCGTATTTACTGGAGAATCCTGGGAAATAGTGTCCTGTAAGAAAGAGGTACAAAGTCGTCATCTGAACACACCACCTAGAAGTGACAGCCATCAACCCAGCCCGCCTCAATCAGTGCCCTCTAGGTCACTACCACACTACTGTACCCGATGTCAGTAAAGCCTCAAGCTAGCCATGTGCTGGAAAGCGCGTACCAGCCTCTGTTTTATCTTATGAAGTATACTGAATGCCATTAAGTATTCTTTGAACAAGACTTTATTTTGGAAAACACAGTTTTTAGTTACTGGTAGTATTTGGCATATGGTGGGAACTTGATTTATCCGGAAGGTTCCCTGCTGCTGGCTCATTAGGTTTAACGTTTTATGGGAAGCCACCATAAGCACTGTTACCCATAAATCTTTGCATTCTCCTCTGATTATGTCATCAGCTGTTTGAGCCCTGGAAGCAGGAAAAAATTCTCCCGTGGAAGCAAATTCATGGAAACACATTTCAGGGCCTCCAGGGACCATCATGGGAGTGGTGATCCTGAGAGCCCGGTGTGTCTCTCTCAGAGTGGCACCTCACCACAGTTTTCTGTCCACAGGGTTTGCCAGGACCTCCAGGAGAAAAAGGCGAGACAGGAGATGTGGGCCAGATGGTGAGTGACTGTGCCGTCGAGACCTGATATGGCCCCCCTAGTTTTTGGTTTACAGAAGGATATTTACGTCTTGTCTTGCTCAATGACCTTTCTTCTTCCCAGGGCCCCCCTGGTCCACCAGGCCCTCGAGGACCCTCTGGAGCTCCAGGTGCCGATGGGCCACAGGGTCCTCCTGGAGGAATTGGCAACCCTGGTGCAGTCGGAGCAAAGGTGATGTCTGTCTCCTTACCAGTGTCTGCTCCACTGCTGCATGAGAAGTAGTGTGTTTGTGTGTACACAATGAATGTGCATGTGTGTGTGTGTGCAAGTGTGTGTGTGTCTGTGCAGAGACACTCCCATCATCCCCGTTGTGACTCGTGAGTAGACTCATGAACCTGAGGTGGGAGCTCTGCCAGTGTTCATTTGTAACAGCTGTTTGCAAAATCTAAAGCAATAATGTGCCCATCCGATCTCCAAGCCCCACAGCCTCCTTCCGTCCAGTTCAGAGCTGGTGAAAATCAGCCCTTTCTCCCTCCACACTGAGCTTGCTCTGACGGCCTGCTTTCTCACAGCTAGGGCCTTGTCATTCCTTCTGGGTGGTGTTAGGGCCTAGCCCTTGAGACTGAGTGCAATGAGCCCAAGTGTGAGCATGAATACATGTGAGCGGGAACCATGACAGTTTCAGTGTGAGACTGCGCTCCACAGACTGCTGAGAACGTGGCCTTAAGAAGCCATCTTGGGCCTTGGGAGGGTTGGAAGCCTGCTGCCTGCCCTTGCGAGGGCTTCTCCTGATGTGGATGTTATGTTCAGCACGTGCTGTGCTTCTCTGCTCTTGTTCTTTACGATATAAAGGATCAGAGACGTGGGTGCAGGGGTAAAAGCCCTGCTGTCTTCTCCTTCCTGCCTTAGCTCTGCACTGCCTTCCCTTGCCACCACCCCACAGGACCTTCCTTCCTGTCTCAGCGCTGCAGGAGAATGTGCTGGGCGTCTGTGCTCTGCCCTGCTTGGCATCCTGTGTTAGTTACGTGTCCCATTGCTGGGACAGCATACCTGAAAAAAAAATCAACCTAAAGGCTTCCAGGCTTGTTTGTCTCATGTTAGTGGGGAAAGCATGGTTGCAGGGGTGTGAGGGGTGATTACATCACATCCGTGGTCAGGAAGCAGAGCACCTGCTTGGGACAGCCTTTAGTTGGTGTTCCTTGTAATTTGTACAGTATCCTACTCCTCACCCCCCAAACCCCCTCATCCCTCACACACTCTTTCTTCCTAACTGGCTTCCCACTGCATTCCTGTGAGCTATCTGGAGACAATAACTGTGATTCCACAGTCCTGGACACCAGATGCCCAAGGGCTGGCAGGAAGAATGGGCAGATGGGCAGGTTCTGGCACATGAAACCTTCCTCTATCACCTCAGTGACTTGTCTAACACTGACTTGTCTCCTCAGGGAGAACCTGGTGACACTGGAGAGCCTGGCCTTCCAGGAGAAGGAGGTCCCCTGGTGAGTGTGACCCTGGAGGAAGGGTAGGATGTGCCCAGTGGAAACATTGACAAGGCGCTGGACCAGAAACTTCAATTTTGCCTCAGTTTCCCCTCCTGTGAAATGGGAGTCATGGCCCTGCTGTGCCACACACTACAGAACTGTGGTGGAAAAGTGTGGCACACAGTGTGGAGGGAGCTTATGTGCATTCATGTGCACAGATGTGGTGAGCACACATGTACACAGGCAGACCCCAGCAATGACCCCACAACTCATGGCTGCCATCTATGGTACATAGGTCCTTTCACAGGCTGTTGTCACTGTGACCATCTCTACCTTGCTGACACAGACGTTCAAGGCTAGCCTGAGAATAGCTAGGCCTGTAAAGGTTGGGGTGTGGTCAGGCCCAGGAAGCATTCTGGGGAACTGAGATGCCTCAGTTTCCTATGGCTGAGGACCATGGGGCTGGAGATACCCCCAAGTAACCCTAACTGCCTTTTATTAATTCAGGAGCCAGCCCTAACAGAGCTGAGCCTAGGCCTTGGAGATTTGAGAAGGCCATGGCTCTTTGCCTGTCCTGTGTTACATATGGGGGCTGCTATGGAGAATAGGAAGCAAGAACAGTAACCATCCTCATCCCGGAGCCCAGGGGATGCTGGGAAGGAGCTGCCAGTGAGGTGCAACAATGAGTTCATAGATGGTTTACTATAGGCCAGCACATTTCAGGCTCTAGGTGAGCACCCAGTGGGCTCTGAGAACTGAACCATAGCCTCTTCCTCCACAGGGACCTAAAGGAGAAAGAGGGGAGAAGGGAGAGGCTGGCCCCTCTGGTGCTGCTGGACCCCCTGGACCCAAAGGCCCTCCTGGAGATGATGGCCCCAAAGGCAGCCCCGTGAGTAATGCTCAATGCCGTGGTGTTGGGCAGTTCCCCTGCACACAGGCTGTTCTTAGTCCCTGAGTGCCTGCATCATGTGCACCCAGACCTGGGGACAGCTGTGTGGATGCTGTGTGCCTTAGGGGTAATTTTGTCTGGAAGTGTCCACGCTAGCTCCTGGTGAGACTCTGTGTAAGAGGGGAGCAGGGATGCATGGGACAGAAGCATTGAGTTGGGACTCAGGCAGGTCCTGATGAGAGGCCTTCAGTCTCGGGACATTCACCTGCTGGCCCCAATTTTGCATCAGAAGTCAAAGGAGCCACCAGAGTGGATATGTAGGCAAGACGTCTGCCTTCCCTAGTCTCTAAAGAGCAGAAGGCTGCTGCCCCCACCCAGGCCTGCCTCATGGGTGGGTCTGCTGCTCTGCGGACTCTTCAGGATAGGGGTCCCCTGATCAAAAGTGCTGGAGGTGTTGGGATGGTCCCTTTTCTTGTAACCTGGGTCGTGGTGGGCCAGGCAGAGTATGCCAGGCTGCTGATAGCTTCCTTCTCTCTTCTCAGGGCCCCGTGGGCTTTCCTGGAGACCCTGGTCCCCCTGGAGAGCCAGGCCCTGCAGTAAGTGTCCATCTCATCTCTGATGCCTCTTGTCACTGCTGTTTTCCTGCTCTCCGCCTCCACCCCTCCACTCTCAAGGGCACAGCACCTCTCCAGGCTGTCCCTGTTCCAATGCCCAGCATTTGGGTTTGGGAAAGGATCCGAGGACACACTTAGGCTGGAGGGTGAACTTGGTCTGTGAGGTAGAAGCAACTTTCTTTGTTTTCCCACAGGGTCAAGATGGCCCACCTGGTGACAAAGGGGATGATGGTGAACCTGGGCAGACAGTGAGTATGGGGTCTGATGACTTGCTGGTGGGAGCCTCTCTACATTCTCAGGTCTTTATGAGAAGCCCAAACCTCTTGACTGTAGGCACAGCTCAGGGGCCCCAAGGATTTGGTGAAGGCCGGGACCCAAGGGTGCATGTGCATCTCAGTAGAGGGCTGCACAAAGCTCCAAGGACTCCTCTGCAAAGTGCTTCAGATCTCACCCTGAGTGTCAGCCAGAGCTGACCAGCAGGCGTACAGCCCCTCCTACAAGCCTGACATCCTGTAACTGTGGCCCCTTGGCCTTCAGCAGCTATTTTAATGTAATGTGGTCTCTTTGGAACGGTACCAGGTGACTTCTTCAGGTGCCTGGACTGGACTACCTGTCTGAGGTCTCTTCAGCCCACACCCAAGTTGGGACTACTTCTTAGGGACGACTGTCAAGGTCTTTTTATTGCTAATGTAAATGTTACAGGCTGTGATTAAAACAAGATAAGTGTGTTGGACTTAGTGCTTCAGGCTAGGACGTCAAGATAGAGGGGCCTTATCAGGTGGGGTGTCGGGTGCTGTGGCTTAACAAGGCAAGAACAGATATTGTGGCTCATGCTTCTGAATCCGGCACTCAGGAAACTGAGGCAGGAGAATTGCTGCAAATTTGAGGCCTTTCTGGTCTACATAATGAGTTCAAGGTCAGCCTTGGTTTCAGAGTAAGACCATGTCTCAAATAATAATGCCGTAGTAGATGTCATCATGAAATTATGGGAAGGAGGAGGTGGGCTTAACCCCCTTTTAAAATTCCCCCATTTCTCTGTTAGTGACGAAATCTATACATACTCACATGATCTGATAAGCAGGCTACCAGCACCAGGGCAATTTGATATGAGCCTGGGTTTCAGAAGCCATCCAACCATATCACTGACCCAAGAGCAAATACTTGTGTTACTGATCTGAGACAGGCAACAATGAAAATGAAGGGCTGGGGACACAGGCTCTGAGCCAGATGTGTCCTGTCTGTACCTGTTCCCCAAGGCCTTGCCTTGGGCTCCAGCTTGGTCCTTCTGCAAATGAGAGATGGGTGATTGTAACATGGTGGAGACCAGATGGCAGAGTGCCAGCCACAAGCATGCCCCAGGGGATCTCTTTGCTCAAGGTGCAGCAACTATGGGATGTGAGTTGGATTTTCTGAGTGCCACCAACAGGGCGCAGCACGTGAAGGCTGTAGGGACTTTGTTGTGGACTTGCCATGTTCACACAAAAGAGAGGGGGCTGTGCAGGGGAGGCCATGGAAAGGACTATATTTCTGTGTATTTCCTTGGCTATGGGCAGCATAGTCGTGTGTCCTGATGGGACAAATTTCTAACGCTCTGTGTTCTTTCTCCTAACCAGGGCTCCCCAGGTCCTACTGGTGAACCCGGTCCATCTGGTCCCCCAGGAAAGAGGGTAAGTCCTTCTGCACCCCAATCCCCACTTGCTGGCTGCTTCCTACACAAACCCCTCTACCCCTTGTGGAGTCCCTGGTGCCCCATGTGGCCCAGAGGAGGGAGGGTACATGGATCTGAAATGTGGGATACACTCATCAGGTCACAGCTGTGTGGAGTAACCTCTGAGGAAGCAGAGTCTAGATTAGGGGTGTTTTAAGATGGCTAGTGAACGACATACCCATTATACATACCATCAGGTGGGGAAAAACATCTTCAAAAGCTGGGCTCTCCTGGTCCTTAGATCATTATGATAGAGGAGAGCAGGCCTAGGAACAGCCGTCTGTAATGCAAGCTCTGGTGGATGCCTAGACTGCAGCACTTGAGCCAAAGATTGCACAGGCAGGTGAGGAGAGGGCCTTCTGTATGCAAGTCACCTAAGGCATCTCTAGATCTACCAGAGGCCTTGCCAGCACCTGGAGCTGTGGGACCCCATATGTGTTCCTGCATCTTCACTGGCTAGTGGTCCAGGGTGGCCTCATACTCTGTAGCTTCTCTGAACTCTAGGCCTGGTCTCCAAACTCAAGACTTCATTGTTCTATTGGTTTTCTAGGGTCCCCCGGGTCCTGCAGGCCCTGAAGGCAGGCAGGGAGAGAAAGGGGCCAAGGTAAGTTACCGAGGTGGCTGTAACATCTGTGGGCCTGAAGGAGGTTGGGGCAGTGGTGGGGCATAGCCTGAGGACAGAGGAGCCAGGGATGCAGAGGGAGGTGGGACGGGTCAGGGAGCCTAAGGGAGGATGCAGAAACCAGAGGGAGTAGGCAGAAAGAGGGCAGGGTGAGATCACGCCAGTCTTTGACTTCCCCTATGACAGAGGGGAAGTCAGCACACGTAGGAAGTAAGCCCTTGGGAGACTGTGATAACCACTACCTAAGAGGTCTCTGTGGAGCCACTGAAACGCCCAGCCACTCTTGCAGTGAGGTGACCCTCCCCACCCCCCCCAGGCGAGATGGGAACATTTGCCATCTTTCTGTGAGACTTGGTGAGCTCTGCCTCTGGGTGCTGTGTGGCCTGGCACCAGGTGGGTAACCTTCTGTGGTCAGCAGGAGTCAGGAGCCACTGTGTTTGGATAACAGAATGGAGCTTGGGCCAAGTCAGCCTCCACAGGAAGGTGGGGTGTGGCACAACTCAGAACACATGGGAGCACCTCCACAGCACCCCAGGGATTTTATGGCTGGGCCCTTTGAGCCTCTGAACATCTGCATCCCCCTCTGCAGGGAGAAGCTGGCTTAGAAGGCCCTCCTGGGAAGACTGGCCCCATTGGCCCCCAAGGGGCGCCTGGGAAGCCTGGCCCTGATGGTCTCCGTGGGATCCCTGGTCCTGTGGTAAGTGGCCTGTCAAGCCTGGGGTAAAGGAGGGGTGCTGATGGAGGCACAAAATTACAACAACTGACTCTTTTTCAGGGTGAGCAAGGCCTCCCAGGATCCCCAGGCCCCGATGGTCCACCAGGCCCCATGGTGAGTGACATGCACTGTCACTGTGTCTGTATTGTTGGGGTACTAAAACCTTTGTAACGACACTGATTCCTCTCCCCTCTCCTACAGGGTCCTCCAGGACTCCCTGGCCTCAAAGGAGACTCCGGTCCCAAAGGTGAAAAGGTGAGCTGAGACTTAGGGGACCCCAACATTGCAATAACAGCACTGTTAACTCAGTCCCAGGAGTTACTGACCCACCCCCAAGTACCTGCTGTGGCTGTCGTGGGACCCTGAGGTAGATCAACAAAAGAGAAATACACACAGGACTCTGAGACTCGTGTCTGCATGCCAGGAGTCCTAGAAGCCCCAGAATTGATGAGAATCTTCTAGAGCCCTGGTGGCTTCATTAAGGGATGGTGACTTTTCTCCTTCCATTGATTTATTTGTAAATAAACGAGCTTGCAAGACAAACAGCTGCTCACAGAGAAGGCAACGAGGAGCATCCTTTTCCACTCAGAAGTCCTTCCAGAACAGTGGAGCTGCCCATACGAGACCAGCATATGTATGCGGCAGCTACAGAGCTTTCCTCTTGAAAGATGTTCAGATGAATGTACTGCCCTTAGTTCTCAGCAGTTGTTTCCATTCTGGGTCAGCCTCAGGCCTTGTAGGAAAAGAAGACATTCTTACCGAAAGTCAGAATGTTTCCTAAGTAAAAACATAGACACAAACTACCAGGAAAATCCCATGGTCTTTGAGCCTGGGTGCCCCTGTAGGCTTCTTGTTGGTTGTTACTGGGGTTCAGTGCCAGGGATGGTGGGAGTACTGTGGGACTGAACCCAGGGCCTCACACATGCAGGTCAACGCTTTCCTGCTCAGCCACGTGGCTCTCCCTGAGTGTTTCTTCAAATACATTCCTTACTAGCAAGGGGCCATGAGACCTGCCTTGTCACCTGGCCTGTCTTTGCTCACTTTCACTCCCCAGTATGTTGACTATAACATATTTCCCTGAGTCATGGCTATGTGCCATGGGTCACCTGGCCCACCGTGTGGTGGACTCAGGGCACTGGTAGCATGGATAACTGTCATGGCTCCATTTTTTCACAGGGTCATCCAGGCCTGATTGGACTCATCGGACCTCCGGGTGAGCAAGGTGAAAAGGGTGACCGAGGACTCCCAGGCCCCCAGGGCTCATCTGGTCCTAAAGGAGAACAGGTATATACATAGTAGCTGACATCCTTGGAGCAACTTCTAGTTTCCCAGGGAGGCAGAGAGGATGCCCTCATTGCTATGGAATCACAAATCTTGTTTGGCAGGTAGGCCCAGTGAGGCTTGAACTTAGCTAGGTCCCAGAAACACAAGTTAGAACACACCCCAAAGACAGGTCTCAAGTGGAGGCAGGACCTCCGTCCTCCCTGCTACAAGGATCCTCAGAATCAGGAGGTCTTAGCAGTAGATCCGTCTCCTCTCCAACTCCATTCAAAAGCCTCCGACCTGACTAGCTGGGCAGAAGATGGTGGCAGGCCAGCAACTTCACATGAGGGGTGAGGCAGAGCAATGGCCACTAACATCCTTGCCCACCTTGCCGCAGATGGCTACATCTGACCGCAGACTTACCCTGGAATCCACTGTAGCTGGTTAGCTTGCAATCTTGGTGAGCCATAGCAGAGGAAAGCTTTGACTGCAGGAGGTGAAACGGAGGAGACTTCCACGCTCAAGAGGGGCAGCTCGTGTGTGGCGCTGGAGAGAAGACAAATGTCTTCGTGTGGGAAATCCCCATTCATCGTAGTGGGAATCCCTTCACTGTTCCCACAGAATGACAGCACTCACATCTGGGGTTCCCTGCTTCCCACGCCTACGTTTATTCCTAAAGACAGCAGGATGTGGGGATGTTGGGAGCCTTTAGGGGCTGAGGAAACAGCAGACATCCCTCTTTGGGTCATATTGGAAGCGCATGGCGTGGGAGGATGAGGCTCCTTGGAGCCCTGGCTCAGTCACTGTGGACATTTTTCTGACTGTCACATGTCCCCAGGCTTCAGGCGCACTCAGACGTGTGTGGCTCTGTATGTGGATGTGTACTCACTTCCCCCACAAACTGTGGTCTTGGCCAGGTTGCAGGTAGAAGGCATCTCCAGGGTACAGGCTTGAGGCATGGGACCCATTAGGGACACAGAGGTCCAGGTCCAGGGACTTCATTCCCTGTGAGGCTGGGCTGTCAACTGTGGCTGGAAAACACATTTATTTTGTTCCCCTGTCCACTGTGGTGAGGCCTAACATTATGAGCCAAGCTGGGCAGGAGGTTGGAGCAGACTTCTGAGTTCTAATAGTGTATAGTTCAGGTGGGGTCTTCATGCACAGCTCCTGCCTGCCTGGGTAGGGAGCCGAGCCTGGGGACTTGAGCCTGTGCCTGATGTTTTAGTCAATTAGTTCAGTCCACTGAGGAGATGTGGTGGCTCTCACTATGATGTAAGCTCCACCCAGAGTGGTTGACCACAGCTGCCAGCCAGGTTTCATGATCCCTGGAAAGGGGACTAGGAGGGAATCCAGAGTCATCGCAGGGTCACAGGGGTCACCTCCCTCAATCCCACCCTCATCTAAAAGCTGGTAACCTGCATTTTCTGCTCCTTTCCAGGGCATCACAGGTCCTTCTGGCCCACTTGGGCCTCCTGGTCCCCCTGGCTTGCCGGTATGTATCTGGGACAGATGCAAGGGTATAGGGCCCAGTGGATACAAGGACAGATAGGAGATGGATGGGTCTGTCCAGAGAACCGCAAGGATATTAGGAGAGATGACTGAACGAGGGTTGATTTGTATAGAACCCAACCCTGGAGTCCTAAGGGACACGAGCAGGAGAGGGGTTGGTGCTCCCCTGATTCCCTTGCCAAAGGGGAAAGGAGGGATAAACTTTAATCCCTAAACCCCTCTTTGTAAGCATCTGGGGAGAGGGAAGGGAATGATCTTGGCTCTCGTCTTCCCAGTGTGCATGTGCAGGGCCAGCCCAGTCCAGGCTTGAAAATAAGGGACCTGTTTTCTTAGGAACCTTAGCCTGGGCCTCTCTTATGTTTTGAGGATTCACCACTCCAGTATCATCACCTCATCCCTGGGCTCTACCCACTCTGACTGATCTGTGTAGGCTGGACCTTGGGCCCACATG
This sequence comes from Arvicanthis niloticus, assembly GCF_011762505.2. Taxonomy (NCBI): domain Eukaryota; kingdom Metazoa; phylum Chordata; class Mammalia; order Rodentia; family Muridae; genus Arvicanthis; species Arvicanthis niloticus. The sequence continues at coordinate 5,282,295 of NC_047659.1, forward strand.
GCCATGGGTGTCCAACAGCCGATTCCTTCCAGGCCCCACAGGAGCCCAGGAACTCCTTTGGCTTTTGATATCCAAACGTCATTCCCCAACTGAGCATTGTGGGCAGGGTGACCTCCCATCAGACACCCTCCTTGGGGGTGGGTGGCAGCCACATCCACCCTCCTGTCCACCAGCCAGGACTCTTGGGGGGTGACCAAGCAAAACTGAGACCTGAGAAGCCCTTCTGTTTACTGATGTTCTGACCTCTGCTCTCTGCAGGGCCCTCCAGGTCCCAAAGGTGCTAAAGGCTCTTCAGTAAGTGACTCTGTCCTGACCGGGCTGTGACACCTCAGACTGCCTTATAGGTGGGAGAGGAGTCACCTAAGACTGGACTCCGCCCCGACCCAAACCTATCCTCTCCACACCTCCTCTTCTTCATTACACTGTGTTACTGGCATTTCTTGTCTTTAGTTTTTTGTTTTTGTTTTGTTTTTAAGTAATGATTTGATTGTTCTGCTGCTGGCTGTTTTTAAGTATTATTTTAATTGTTCATGGGGTAAGGTGAGAGAAAATCAAGTGAGACTAGCCAGCTCTGCCAGGTCCGGCAGCCTCTTGACACTTTTGGCTAACATGTAACAATCATGACCTGTATTTATAGGCCTTGGTGTGGCTTTTTACTATGTGTACAGGACATGTCCTGATCAAATTGGGGCCATTGGCTTTTCCTGTCTTTCCTGTTACTATGTGTGTGGAGCCCTCCAGCTTCTCTAGATATGCATGAAACCTAGCAGACTAGTGTATGTGTGTCAGTCCCCTACTGGGCTATAGAATACTCGGTTTTGTTCCTTCTGTGTAACTTTGTTTGGTACCCTCATCTTTTTGCCCATCCTCCCAGTGCTCCAGGCCCTGCCCCTCCCCCAGCCTCTGAAACCACTGTTCTACTTCCTGCTCCTTATTAACTGTTAACGTTCCAAATAATTATACATTGTATTTCTAGTCTGTCCCTCCCCCTCCTTGTCTCTGCCCCCTGCTACCCATACAAAGACAAGATGGCCTTTTTGTGACTGATCAATATTCCTTGTGTGTGTATAAAATACATTCCTTATTTACTCACTGGATGGACACCTAGGCTGCCTCCACATCTTAGCTATTGTGGTCAGTGCAGTAGCCACATGGGCGTGTGAGCGTCACTCAGACCCGACTCAGACACACTCAGAGGCGGAACAGCAAGCTCATGTAGCATGTCCATCTCTGTTTGGCTTCCAGCATGTCGGAGCCATTCTGTGTTCTCACCAGCCTGACCCCATCCTCTGTGCACTTCTTTTTGTTTCTGTGATAACGGTCCTACTGGCTGTGCTGAGATGATGGCTCTCTGAGGGTTGGGCTTAGGTTTCCCTGATGGCCCATGCAGCTGCCATGCTTCCGTAAACCTGCTTGGTGGTGGTTTTGCTTCTTTTGACACCTGTCTCCTGTCTTTCTAAATGAGCCTAGCCCATCTCAGGCCAAGGCAGCTGGGCCTTGTCCCTTTGTCCTGGCCTTTTGGGAGCTAATAGGTCATCCAGAAAACAGTAGGCCCCACGACCAAATACTGCTTTGTTGCTTTCTCCCCAGGGTCCCACTGGCCCGAAGGGCGAGGCAGGCCACCCAGGACTCCCTGGGCCACCCGTGAGTAGTCTGGGACATGTGAAGGGGAACTGAGGGATTGTCTGTTTGTGGGGCTTGCTGTCTGAGATGCAGTGAGACTCACATGGCATACCCTGGGGATGCAGAGGGGACTGTGAGTGTCATCGGCTTATCAATCAACAGGCTCATTGGCTGATTTGCCCTGGGTAGGATTGTTGGCCAGAGAGATAGGAAATGTACATGTACATGGATGTTATGTGGTATGTGTGTATATGTGACTATGTAAGTGTGCCATATTGCTGTACATACATATGTGTACTTGGTGTGTATGTATTCATATGTGTAAGTAACAATTTGTGTCTGTATGTGTTTGCTTGTAAGTATGGACTTGTGCATTTGTGTGTACTCTATACATGTGTGCAAATATGCATTAAATAAAGTGTTCATATATGTGTCAACATGCACATATACATATGCAGGTGTATATATATATATGTTTCTCTGCTATATGCGTGTGTGTGAACATGTATGCATATGTGTGTTTAAGTGTGTGCATGTGAATATATACATATGTGAAAATGCACATGTAAATGTGTATATATATGCTTCCCTATGTATATGTATCTATGCTGCTTTACATATTGTTAAGATACATATATGTGTGCATATATGCACATGCATGTGTATGCAAGTATGTCTGTGTATTGTACATGTATGTGAACATGCATTTGTAAGTGTGAAGGTGTGTTTCTATATGTATATGCGTGTGCATGTATATAAACATGCATATGTATACATAACACAGGATGTTTGTGAATATATGTGTAGATGTATGTGTATGTATTTATGTACATGTATGTGAACATGAAATATGTATTATATATTTCTACATGGGTATTGTACATGTGCATATATGTATTATGAACATGCATTCATTGAGTGTGGTATATGCATTTATGTGCATGTGTATGTGCCAACATACCTATTTAATGTGCAGGTATGTTTCCCTATGTTGTGTATGTAAACATATGGGTTTCTATGTGCATATATGCATATATATGAATATGCATATATACATATATGATGTTTCTATATGTATATATGTATGCATATGTGTCATCATGAATGTGTGTATTTCTATGTATGTATTATGCATACATGTGTATATGCATGAACAGGCACATATAAACATCCATGCACATTTCTATATGTATATTGTGCATGTGTTTAGTTGTATGACTAAACTTTTTTGGGGGGATCCAACACACCCAGATAGGGAGCCCACTGTAGACCAAATATGGATACTGTTCAAATCTAATTTGGTGAACCATGATTTTTATTGGAGTTAATTACAAAAATATGGGCGAGGGGTTACTTACAGGAACAGAAATGGCTTAGAAACAGCTGTATCTTCAAAGCCTACCCCAGCATGGGTGACAGCTCACAAAGCTGAGAACTTGGAGCAACTGTGCAGCCTACAGGCAGCTCAAAGGATTGAAGAATTTCCTTTCTAAGTGGCCCAGTTGACCTAAACTTCTTCCAGGCGGCTTGGCTGGTTTTTGTGTCTTCTAGGCATCTAGTCTGGTCTTTGCAGCTTAACTCTACTTCTCAGAGAGGGACTCTCAGCTTTTATTGCTTAGTCTGGCAGGGAGAGGCCTAGTAAATCTAGTCAGTTTCAGGGACTTCCTGAAGCTATTTTGAATGGTTTACCTTACTTTTTAAGGTACTTACCTACAGGATTGAATGTTTCAGTCTCAGAGGAAACTTTAAAACATCAGTTTATGTGTGATGATGCATGTGTTTATATGTACACATGTATATGGATATATGTGGTTCTGTATTGTGTGTATGTGTATATTGTGTGTGCATGTGTGATTCTGTGGTTGTATGTACATGCAGGAAAAGCTTGGTGTGGCTGGGTGCTGCCAGGCCCTAACACTACCTTACCCAGAGACTGAGGGTCCCGGACTTCTGGCTCAGGGTCATCTTAACTCTGCCTTTGGGACAGGGTCATTCTCATCCTCTCTTACTCATAACTGCTTTCCCTTCTGCATCCCAGGGCCCTCCAGGTGAGGTCATCCAGCCCCTGCCAATCCAGGCATCCAGGACTCGGCGAAACATTGATGCCAGCCAGCTCTTGGACGATGGGGCTGGGGAGAGCTACGTGGATTATGCAGATGGCATGGAAGAGATCTTTGGTTCCCTCAACTCCCTGAAGCTGGAGCTTGAGCAGATGAAGCGGCCACTGGGCACACAGCAGAATCCAGCCCGTACCTGCAAGGATCTTCAGCTCTGCCATCCTGATTTCCCAGATGGTGAGGGAGGACCACAGTATGAGAGATGGGGCCAGCCAGAGCCACCCCCTCACTCACTCAGATCTGTGGGAGAAAATTTTGGCTAGCCCCTCATTAATCTTCAGAAACATAAGAGAGGGAGGTTAGCATGTCGGGAGAAGCCAGAGAGAAGAGGAGGCAAGCATCAAAGTATCGAGGCTGATTAGGGATGATCCTTTGGCCTGGCACTTAGCTGGCCCTGAAAGCAGCTTGATGTCAGGATTGTGTGCAGTGCTTTGCTTGGAAAAGTGGGTTTTAAGCGCTGGCAGAACCATAGAACCTCACCCTCTTCAAACCAAGGCCCTGTTGAGCAGTAAAATGAAATCGGCTTCTCTTTCCCCAGAAGTGGGGATGCTTCTCCTGCAGGGTTTGAGGGGTATCTGATTTCCATAGATTCTGATGCCACGCTCATGAATTTCTAGGTTCGTTTTGGAACATTCTTTGTCTTTGTCACTCATCAAGGTCAGCAGACACTTACACAGTGTTCTTCATGCCCCAGCTGCGTTCCTGGGAACAGGGCTGTCCGCTACTCTTTATGCTTCCCGCAGGAAAAGCAAAGTGCTGTGAGATAGGAGAGGAGGCTGTGTCAGTGGCTTTATGGCCCTGGCTGTGCATTTAACAGCTAGACTGAAATGTTGGTGGTGGCTTCTGCAACAGTCCAGGGAGCCATTCTCATGAATCTGCCTCCCTGTCTCTGAAATCCAGGCGAATACTGGGTCGATCCCAACCAAGGGTGCTCCAGGGACTCCTTCAAAGTCTACTGCAATTTCACAGCCGGAGGGTCCACGTGCGTCTTCCCGGACAAGAAGTCTGAGGGAGTGAGTACCCGTATCAACTGCTGGCTTCCACTTGGGCCAGGGTTGCAGTGTTTCTTGTGTGTATATAGCTTTGAGCCTAAAAGCCAGCAGACAATCAGTTTCAGAACCAAGAGCATTCTTCTGGAAATCTTGATTAAGTTGTCCTACGAGGAGATAGTTTAGATGTGCAGTAGCAGGTGCTGCCGAGCTTCCTGCACGTGAAGAACAACTGCCTGGAGCATGTTCCTCCAGCCATCCATAGTAGGGTTATCCTGAGGATGGCAGCCATCCCTGGGGCTCAGCCGTGTCACAGCCCAAACCAACCTAAAACTTTGAAAGGCCTTTGGGGACAGGTGAGAAGACCTAGAAGCTGCTGTGTGCTGACCTGGAAATACCAGCTTATTTCTGTGGGATCTCTTCCAGGCCTCTCAGGTGCCAGGCAGGGGATGTGTGAGGAATATATAGGCACAGAACTGGGTTCTGACTCAAGAGATTTTGTGGGGTATCAGTTAGCCTTTCTGAGCTAACTCCTGTAGGTAAGATTTTGTGTGCTGGTGACAGGTGTGTAAATTGTGTTACGGCATCTGTGTCAGAGGTTACCGTGGCCTGGGGCAGGGAGGCAAGAGGATAAGCCTTTCCGTATCTGAGAGGATGATCATGACCCCAGCCTCAGTGTCTCTCCATCTGGCCTGGCTCAGAGTTGTCCCATACCATTTTCTGGAGGCCACAGCAGGTGTGTATGTACTTCACATCACAGCTTCCCAGCAACCCAGCACCTGGGAAGTGGGCTCCTGCTGGAGAGGGCATAAGGGCTCCCTGGGGCTGCCACCCTCTCTTTAAATCACACCATAAAAGTGGTAAGAGCCAGCACGCCCTAATCCCTCCTGCGTTCTGGTATACTGGACTCCCAGAGAGAGGTCTGAGACCTAAGGATCCGCTCTATGGGTCTGGTATCCCTCCATCTGGCTGGAGTTGAGGATGGAGTTGAGCTAAGAGCCCTTTCTCACCCCCCTTAGTGCTCTCTACAGACAGCCTGTCGCAGCCAACCTGTCTCTGGGGTGTGTCAGATGGAGTCTATACAGACACGGCACCTTTGCTTCTCCCCCATGTACAGACTGTGGGTTGAGCCAGAGCTGCCCTGCCCAGGACAAATAGACCTTCTAGAGTCAGAGACACAAGGCTCCAGAGCCTGGAGGAGGAGCTTCTCATACATAACTTTAGTGTGGTCTTGATGGACAGATCTGAAAACCGCAGCAAAGGTGCAGGACCCTGGGATGGGGAGCAGGCGGACAGGACAGCTCATCTCCCCAGCAGTCAGGCTTGGTCCTAGCACCCGGCCAGCTCCGAGGGGGTGATCACATGGACTTATAGCCCTGCCTCTTCCCCACTTAACCTTTGGACCTGGGTCCCATACATGGGTCTCTAAAGGATCTCTAAAGGGTCAGCCTAGGATGTCTTGAAAATTCTGGTTTTCCACACCAACAGTGAATCAGTCCAGAGACATGACCTCCCACCTCCCCCTACGGAGGCTCAACCACTCATTACTTCAGCCCATGTCCCTCTGAGCCCACTGTCTTGGTCAGTCTTGCATTTCTGCAGCCTTGGCTTTCATAGATATAGACCCCAAGTGAGACTCCCCAAGGAGGCAAGCCCTATATGAAGGGGGTCACCTTAGCCCTGCAGTTTCTGGAGGCTTTAGGGGCGTCCTCTGTTCTCTTGTCATGGCAGATTACTTAATGGCTCCAGGAACCCCAAAGACCACAAGTCCCCAGTGGTGGCCTTCACACATACATGCACACGCACACACACACACACACACACACACACACACACCTCTGTTGTATGACATTTTCTGGGGAGGCACCAACAAACATCTTTCCACCTCATAAAGGACAACAACAATAAAACAAAAGTAAAAATATAATTTCACCCAGGTCTAGCTGAGTGAAGCTGTGGAGTTTATTGGGGTTACTCACAGGATCTCAGGTGATTCAAAGGCAGCTGTCCCACTGAAAAGACCACCACAGGAGGGCTACAACTCACAAAAGCTTCATCATTGGAGTTTTGTGACTGGCACACAACCTGGCTGGTCAGAGAACCCCCTTTTCCCCACTGCTTTTATAATCGGTTAAGGGGCCTTCTGTATAGTGTAAGTCTGAAGAGGTTCCTGAGACTTGTAAGTTGTGTTTACCCCCTGAGCCTTTCTAAACTTAGCTCTAGGGAGGATGTTTCCATTTGGAGGTTGTAACTATACAATACTTCACCCCGTCTGTTTTCCACATCATCTGTTGCAAAACATAAACTTCCTTTGATGACCAACTTGGAAAGCAGCAGTACGGTATAGACCTAAACACCAGTGATTAAAAGGTGGAAAAGACTTCATAAGTACATCACGTCCATTAACAAAGCAATAGCAGCACCCCTCTTCACCGGAGCCTATCATGTCCCCAGCCATGGTTTCCAGGCCAGATGTGAGTTCCTTTCAGTGAAAGAGGCCTTAAACCTATTGAAAATTTGACACCGTAACAGTTGTACCACTGTGGCACTGATGTGTACATCTCGTCCGGCTTGTTGGAAGCATAGCACACAGGATCCATGACCAAACAGGACTGTTGGGGAAAATCCTCCCCCGGCAGCCTACTTGGTAACACATGGCGCTAAGGAAGTCAACCAGAATGGGGGGAGTGGGGAGCTTCCAGCTCAGTCTCAGCCTACTTCTTCCGTGAGGCAAAGCCAGCCAGCAAAGAGGCAGTTTCCCATATAGCTACATACTTGACACATACACATACCACACCCATGTACCTTACACACACAATACATTATGCATATGCACTTATGCATATATGTACACACTGTGAACACACACACACACACACACCACGTACACAGTGAGGCTGTCTATGTTGCTGCAGTACCAGGTGGCAGCTGAAGAGTCTGAGCCATTGTTTCTTAAAACGGAGAGTGGGATGAGGAGATGCCCACACATTGCTAGCCCAGCACTCATGCTGGCTGCAACTTTGCCTGTCACTGGCATGAGATTTCTGTGTTTGTCATTTACAGTCCCACTACTACCTTTCAGCAGTCACTACATACCCTGGTACACGTAGACTGATAGGTGCAACCTGTAACCCCAGCATGACCGTGTTGACATGTACCTGGCTGCTGTAGAGCTCTAGAACAGTTGTCACCCCACATCAGCTCTTAGGGGAGGTGGCATAGGTATCTTGAGAGGGCACAGGGCCTGGCTGGGAGAGCTGGGAAGGTCTGTCTGTAGAGGCAGAAGTAACCCTTTCATGTTCTGTTTCTCTCCCTCCCCACCATCCCTGCCCGACCTGTAGGCCAGAATCACTTCCTGGCCCAAAGAAAACCCAGGTTCCTGGTTCAGTGAATTCAAGCGTGGGAAACTGGTAAGGTGACACCTGTTCTTTGCATTTGTCACTTTAAACCCGCCGTCTCCTATCTTACAGAGTAAAATGGCCCGCTGGCCCAAAGAGCAGCCTTCCACCTGGTATAGTCAGTACAAGCGGGGTTCCCTGGTAAGTGGCCACCTCAGGCTGCCTGCTGGCGGCTCAGCCTGGCTCTGGGTGCTGCATGGGCCTAATTGCAGCTGGGGCCACACCTGCTATGGCCCTTTAGGCCAAAATGCTCCACATGCCTGGCAGCAAGGCCCAGATGGGTGTGATGCCCCTTCCTCTCGCCTCTTCTTTCACCCAGACCAGAGTTCCTTCCATCCTGGAAGTAGGCAGGTAGCTTCCCACTGAGATCCAGGGCATCCACAGCTGAAAGTGGACACTCCAGTAAAGCCACATGCTGCTTACGGATGGCACACCTCGGCTGGCGAGCCATAGGTCAGAGACATGCACAGAGTAGGAGAACCCTAACAAGTTCATGGGCGTGGCCGATCAGAAGGTTCACAGAGGGTACTTCCAGATCCCTGTCATTCACACCCTCTTCCTGGGACAGGCAAGGCCCATGGGCTCTGGCTGCTGTTGATCTTGTAGGCACCAGGTGCACCCCACAGGGTTGTATTAGTCTGTGCTTAACTTATGGGAGGTGTATCTCAGAACATAACCCATCTTGGAGGTGAAGAAATCTTTAAAATGTCTCCCAGAAGGCTCTTATGGCCAACATGGAGGTCAGAAACTAGATTCACTGCTGTGAGACCAATGCTCTCCCATGCAAAATGGGACTGGTTTTCCCCAAATACTCAGGTAAATACTTCAGTAAAGTCAGCTCAAAACTATGTAAAGCCCAGATAGACTTCAGGCTCCAGGTCTAGAGAAGAGCCCACGCCTCCTTTTGACTCTTTAATCTAGTGGGCCTCGCCCTGTGAGCCCCTGCTCACACAAACCCCATCGGGGCTTTCGCTGCCTGTTAGCGCTGCACCAGCCTCAGCCTCTTTAGTGATCACAGAGCCAAGTGGCTCCCAGGACCATCCTCCCCCACCTCTGGCATCCCTCAGCCTGGAGGCATGCCTGGCTTTCTGTCAAGGTCCTGAAGAGCTCACCTCTGCACAGAAGCTATGGCCTGGATTCTTCAGGCTTCAGCCCCACAGCCTTCTCTTCCCCTGCTGGGAATGTGGCATCCTTGTCTGTTGCTTCCTCTCCTCTGCTTCCTCTGCTTTCTTCAGAGGAGAACGGCTGTCACACAGAAGGACCTGTCAGGAGGTAGACCCAGTAGCAGTGACAGGAGATCTGAGGGGTTAGGCAAGAAGGAGCCGTGGAAATGAAACTGCCCAGGGCTGAGGTCCATTGGGTCCTGTCTTCCTGAACTTCACCTGAATTCTCCCTTCCCCAAATGGCTTTCCACCAGGTCCCCCAGGGGGCAGCCACCCAATTGCTATCCTTGCTGAAGGAGCAAATGGTCATAGAATACCCATGTAGAATAGATGGGTCATAGAATGCCCCATCTGGCCTTTATCCTGAGTTGGTTATCAGGAACAGAGAAGCAAAGGGACCATCCAAGGCGATACAGCCTGCCTTCAGGCTACACTGCCTGGCTCCCAGTTTCCAGTAAGAGCCAGGAGCTGCCTAAGATGGCTGCTCACACAGAAAATGCAGGGAATCGATCCCCTAGGCAGGGCCTCTTGAAGACTCCAGCCTGGGACAGTACTAGGGCTTCAGGTCCTTCTGTGGAACCACCCTTGCCTCTTCTGTAGCATGTGTCCTTTCTCAAGTCAGTCATGTGTCCTCCCAGGAGCACCGGATGCCTGGACTGCCGGTTGGTATGCATTTTTCCTTTGCAGAGTCTGACTATGGGTTTGTCTCAAGCTGTCTCCAAGGGAGTGGAGTGTCCTTGGTAGCTTGGGAACCTCTAGGGTGTCCCACCATCATGGTGGAAAGGAACAAGGTCCTGAGCCTGCCTCCACCACCCTATTCTTTCCTCCTGTTACTATTGAAAAAGTGGGTTCTGAAGTTGTCATGTCTTCTTGGTCACCATGGCCTGTGCCATACCCAGCACTGCCCCAAGTGTTCCTTCACTGCCCGCATGCCCTTTGAAGTGGCCCACATAGAGCAGTGTTGAAGCAGCGGCTGCTTAAAGCTGGGTTTACCAGAGTGAGACACTGTTGTCTACCAGTCTCTTTCCTGATGCAATTGTTATTACAGCACCTGCCCCACTGAGCCCTGCTAGTCCTTGCCTGGAGAGAGGCCTCCAATCACACCCAGGCTTGGGGAGGCCATGCTTTCTCCCACAGCTAAGAGTTCTGAAGTATAATACTGATGCCTCGGAAATCTCTTTACAAAAGAACTGTAGACAATGAGACTTTTCTCTCGGGGTGTCCATGACAGTCTGCACCTAGTGGAGCAGAATTGCTTGAGGTACTGGTGACACTTTGGAGGCCACTTACAGGGTGGCGTGCTCTTTCCCAGAGGCTGTCCTAGTTTGTTGTGGAGAGTGCGGCCTTCCAGAGAGGATCCTATCTCCAGAGCCCTGCACTACTTGATTGGTGTGGGCAGTGGTCAGCAGGATACCCTACTTGCTGCCTCAGAAGCCTGTCCCTTGGCAGAACAGGATACCCTTGTACCTCCAGGGTACACCTGGTCACTCTGGTTCCCACACAGCTCAGACCCTACTCAGGCCAGAGTCCATCATCCATCCAGGCTGTGCCGTTCCTCAACTTTCCCCAGGGTCTCTGGGCCATTCTAGCTCTTGATTCCCAAGATGGGGCCGTGTGCATCCTGAACATTCAGCAGTGGCCTTCCATCTGTTCACAGGAGCCCATGCTGCCTTCCGTTGCTCGACACAGTGATAGGGACAACAGGCTGAGCTCCTGTGCTTGTGGCATCTGTGCTCTGAGGAAGGTGACAGATGGGCACCGGGACACAGGACCTGAGCTGGTGCACCCACCCTCAGGGCTGTAGTCAGGGTACAGTGAGAACAGTAATAGAGCTGTGACCAGAGGTGACAGTTGCAGCGTCTCCTGCCTATGGGCCATGTACCCTACAAAGAGAAGAGCCTCTGTCAAGACTCATGGTCAGATTGAACACTCAGGAAGTGCCAGGGCAGGAAAGGGCGTGGTCACCAGACCCCAGAAGCCTTGTCTACTCCAAGGCCTTATTCCCATACATCTGCTTGCTCCAAGGAATCATACCTCGCCTCTTGCCCCCGGCATGCTGACTCATCCATAGGAGTGTGGGGCCTATGAGTCCCATGGACGAGAAGGCAGGTCTTAATGGAACAGCATGCAGTGCAGTCAAGCCAGGCAGACCCTGCCAAGTGAGGAGGAGGTAACTGGCCCTTCAGAAGTGGCCTGGAAGCTGGAGGCATAAAAGAGGGTCAAATGCAGGAAAACCTGACCTAGGCAGGCTGCCTGGAGGAAGCAGAGCAGGCACTGGATCTAGAGAGGCAGGCCTGGTGGATGAAGGATAACATGCAGACTGTCAGTCTCTAAAGAATCCGAGGTGTGTTTTACTTGGCTCCTATTCTCAGGGCTCTCAGGAGATCCTGTGTGCTAGGGGCAAGGAGTACAGAAGCTTCCAGGCAGCAGCCTCAGGGAGACAGGCTTGGGTGAAGCCTGTGTCTCCACCCTGCTCACCCCCCCCCAACTATGCCTGCCCCCAGCTCTCCTATGTGGATGCTGAAGGCAACCCTGTGGGCGTGGTACAAATGACCTTCCTGCGGCTGCTGAGTGCCTCTGCCCACCAGAACATCACCTACAACTGCTACCAGTCCGTGGCCTGGCAGGATGCCGCCACAGGCAGCTATGATAAGGCTATCCGCTTCTTGGGCTCCAACGATGAGGAGATGTCTTATGATAACAACCCCTACATCCGTGCCCTGGTGGACGGCTGTGCTGTGAGTATTGCTTCCCTTGGGTGCCCACCTAGGACAAATTTATGGAGTACTTTGTGGGTGCCATTCTCTGAGCTGTGTTTTGGGGATGCGTCAAGAGCTAAATATGCCCCCCCAGCCTGGCCATATCAGAGTGTGGCTGACCTGGAAGGTCCCATTGGAGTTTAGAGACCACTCCCACTTAAGTGGGTGTTTTCTGGGCAGGATGAGAATATGGACTGGCTGTCTTTGTGTGTGTGTACACATGTGTCTGTTTTTGTGCATGTGCACTTGTATGTATGAGTATGTGGGTGGTACCTGTGGAAGTGGATGTGGGTGTATATCTGGGTGCAGAGTAGTTGTCATTCCTGTAGAATGAAAAGGTGTCTTGCTGGCTTTAACCTGCCAAGTAAGCTAAGCTGGCTGACCAGTAAACTCCAGGGATCTGGTGGCTACGCGCTCCCATTGCCAGCACCAAGATTGCCGGCATGTACCACCATAAAACTTCCTTTTATTTTTAAGGAAGGGTTTATTTCGTGTGTGTGCATGTTTTGCTCACATGTATATCTATGTACCACATGCCGGCCTGGTGCCCATGGAGGCCACAAGAGAGCCCTGAATCTGAATCTCCTGGAAATGGAACCGTGGTAGATTGTTGTGAGCCGCCATGTGGGTGCTTGAGACTAAACCCAGACTCTGTGCCAGAATGATAGGTGCTCTTGTTCACCAAGCCACCTCCTTGGCCCACATACCCAGCTGTTTAAATGTGGGTTCTGGGAATCAAACTCTGCTCTTCATGTTTGCATGCTTGCGTGCTTGCATGACAAGAACTTTACTGACTGAGGCGTCTCCTTGGTCCAGGACTAGGCTTCTGAGGGAGGAGCCAAACATATTGGGGAACTGCCCACACACTGCCAGGGTCTGGCTGACCCTGAGAGAGTGTGGTAGCTGAAGTGGGAGTTCTCCTGACCACAGCCCACATGGACCGTCTTCTTGGGGGAAAGGCTATTCTATTCACAGCACCAAACATGAGCTGTGGCATCATCCTCAGCACCTCTGAATGCAGAGGTGAGGAATTGGACAGAAGTGCACTGGGCTGAGGAGGGGAAAGCACACCCCCGCCCCTGTGCACATGCTTTTACTTCTGGAAAGATCCAAGATCCTGTCTTGGGAAAGTGGGAAATCAGTGGCTCAGAACAGAATAACCCACTGATGGAAAAAAAAATGGCCCTGTGTACTGGGAGGGGATTCAAGGAGGGGGAAGCAGGCCGGCAGGACTATGGAATTGCAAAAGTCCAAGGAGGGCAGCTTACAGCAGGCTGACTGGAATCGTGAACCCGCTCTCTGCCTCCAAACGCCTGAGTTCAGCCATGATCTGAAAGGTCACCATCCTCTCCTTATTGGCGGGGGCTCCTTCAGGATTCTCCTATCCTCCGCATGCAGGCCAGTGGTTCCGAGGCCTGCCCAGCCCTGGGAGGCCAGCATGACTCACTTTGTAATCACAGCCACTGAAATTGGGACTCCAACGCGGCTTTTGTGTGGCAGGGTAGCCTGATTGACGGGGCTGCCAAGCGGCCGGGCCTGTGGAGGGACGAAGAGTCATTCCACATCAATCCGTTGTTTGTGCAGTTTGTGTGCCCCTGGGGGGACGTTGCTAGCTAGCAATGGTTATTTATGTCTCTTCTTTAAATATGTCCCTCTCTAAGCGCTCTGATAATTGGAGCAACGGGGCTCCACAAATCTGTGTGAAATCACCTGCCAGCTCCACACATAGTAGTCCTTGGGGTGGGAGAGAAAGACCCATTTGATGCCTTAAAGGGAGGAAATGTGGGCTGGCATTGGCCTGTGGCCTCATGACTCTCACTGGTGTGTGAAAGTGATCCTCCATCACTGACCTCACATGGCTCCCCAAGGCTCTAGTGCATTCCATGGCCCAAGAAAGGCCAGGCTGATGACCTTGTGTAAGTCTCTTGTTCTGGGAACAGAGATCAAGATAACAGGCCTTAGATGGCAGAGGTGACCAGCTCTGACTCCCTGGCCTAGCCAGGAGAGTGAGAATCTCAGATAGCCCCAGCCAACTCTATCCAGATCCCCCACACATACCTTTATTGAGAGGGTTTTTCTACATAGCCTGGTCACAATCCTTTCATTAGTACAGAGGTGTAGAATCTCTCTGTAGTCTATAGACCAGACTTGCCTTGAACTTATAGATTCAGCTGCCTGAGTGTTGGGAATTAAAGATGTGGGCCCACTGTCCCTGTCTCTTTTTTTCCTCTTATATTGTTTATATGTATGGTGTGCATATTCGTGTATATGCATGCTTTATCATGTATTGGTACATGGGTGTGTGTGTGTGTGTGTGTGTGTGTGTGTGTGTGTGTGTGTGTGTAGGCCCTACATACATTAGGATCTGTTGGGAATCATCCATCTTATTTATTGGGGCAGGGTCTCTCAGTCAAACCCAGAGCTCACTGATGTGGCTTGTCTTGCTAGCTAGCTTACTCTGGGATTTCCTGTCTCCAAAGATGGCATTACATCTTTGGAGTTGCTACACCCACCTAGCATTTACATGTATTTCTGAGGATTTAAGCGTCAGTCTCCATGCTTGCATGGCTAACACTTTAACCACTGAGCCATCTCTCTAGCCAGATATATTACATGGTAAGTTTCAGGCAATGGCCATGGAAGTGGAAAGGTATGCCCAGTCTCTTTACAGCCTGCCTGGCCAGATCAGCTATAGGTATCCCTCAAACTCAACCGTGTTCTAAGCAACTAGAATCTGTGCTGGGATCCTGGTGGCAAATTCTTTCAGTGCTTCTCAAGGGATAGCCAGAAAACTATAAATGACAAAGTTTTCCGAGACTTTCATTTAAGAAAACACAGATTCTAAATCCACCTGTCTTAGTTAGGATTGTATTGCTATGAAGAGACACCAAGACAAAGGCAGCTCTTATAAAGGACAACATTTGATTGGGACTGGCTTATAATTTCAGAGATTCCGTCCATTATCACCATGATGGGAAGCATGGCCTAAGTGTCCTATAGACAACAGAACTACTCACAGTTCTGCAGGAAGGAGGTTCAAGGTTGGGGCCATCACCCTGGGTTGTACATCAAGCTTTACAATGTTATCACAAGGCAGAGATGGAGGGTCTTTCTGGGTTCTCTTCATAAAGGAAGCAGATCCACTTGTGAGGGGTCCATTCTCATGGCCTAATCGCTTCCCACCATCACTTGAGCAATGGGGTTCCTATTTGGATTTGGGGTCCATACTCAGTCTACTCCCAGGGAGAGTAAGGCCTTGCGGCTGGACACCAAACATGGGAATTTCAGGACTGACCTAAGGTCAGTAGGAGACCCTCTTTCAGGCTTCACCCTGGCATGTTACACCCATAGTTAACATCTGGGATGCTTGCTGCCCATCTGCTTTCTCATGATTTCTGCCAGGGTTTAGGCAGTGGAGGGATACCTTTCCCAGGCCAGACACAGTTTCATGTGAATGGACTTCACATCCATGGTAGTGCAAATCCCGGCTCAGGACAGATGGCCAGTGGGTAGCCCAAGATTTATGGAAGAAAGGTGGATGTCAGGGACCATTGAAGGAAGTTGGTAGAATGGCAGAACCAGATTGTCCTCTGTGATAGATGTCCTAGACGCCTGAAGTTAAGCTTGCTTGGCTTTAGAAGTACTCTTGTGTCTTCCTGCCTATATTCTGTGCTGAAAGAGATGTCTTGGTTGGCAACTCCCCCAACCTGGCTGAAGCTCAGCCTGCTTTTCTTAGGAGAGCCTTGATCTATCTAGCAGGCTGCTCAGGCCCTACACCATTGTGACCTTTCTGTGCCTCAGTTTATCCAGTTCACTGTGGAACAGGTAGTATGGAAGGTTCCCTTGCCTGCCCATACCTGTGAAGGGGCGGGGCATAGTTGCAGAGCTCTGCCTCCCTCTCCTGTGTGAAGTCTTATAGGGGTCCCATCACCTCTCTGCTCAGCCATGTTTCTTCCAACTTACTGTTCTGTTAATATGGTGGTTCAGGAGTTCGTGGAGCCTTGGGGCGGAGAGGGAACTGGGCTAGGGGTAGGTCACCAACTCTAACTGCCTCCACTTCCTCCCCCTTCCTAGACCAAGAAAGGCTACCAGAAGACGGTGCTGGAGATCGACACGCCCAAAGTAGAGCAAGTCCCCATTGTGGACATCATGTTCAACGACTTTGGTGAAGCCTCACAGAAATTTGGATTTGAAGTGGGGCCAGCTTGCTTCCTAGGCTAGGAGCTGCTGAGCCCATCGGTCTCCAGAGCAACCTCGTGACCTCAGCACCCCACCTGTGGGCGTCCTGTGCACGGCCCATCCCGGACAGTGAACATTTCTCACCCCTGCCTGCCTGACTCATCTGCGCCTCGGACCCTCCGTGGCGTTGGACCCCATGCCCAGAGAGAACAAAGGGAAAGAGCCGTGTCCCCTCGGAGCCGAATCACATGACCTAGTCACAGCACAGCCTCTTGCCGCGCTTCAGCTCTCTGGATAGGTTCATCAAAGGTGTTAATGGACCGGTGGCCGGGAGTGGGGGCGGGACAATATTTGAAAATCACTTTAAAAAAAAAATCAACTTGAAGATATGTATTCCCCCTGACCTTCAAAAGATGTTCTGAGGTGGTCTTTCTTGTAAAGGTCGTCAAAGCCTCCATTTTTTTTTTTAAACAACCCTCAACACATCCACTCAGAGGCCAAATGTCATTCCACACGTGCCTTTCCGATGGATTAAAGGTGCTTATGTTTTTGTGAGAATTTTAAGTAAATATTTGTATTGTATTGTTATAAATGTTAAGTGTGCCTGGCTTTCAGTCTTGCATGGAAACCCAGCCTCAGGCCCATGGGGAAAGCGGGCAGCTGGGACAAGGCACCCGCTCGGGCTTGCAATCGGCTCTCAGTAGAGGGCATCTTCCTACCCCCAACCCCCACAAGAATGTGCAATAAATTGGAAATTTGCCCAGTCAGCAAGAAGCTGTGTTGCCACTGCAGGTGCCTGGGCCCCTTTCCAGACTCTTAATTATTTTTTTTTCTTTTTGATTAGCTCTGGATAATTTTTTTATGGAGAGGGAAAAAAAGGCATTTGATATCCTGCCTTTTCTATATGCACTCAGATTAAAACATAGGCTTAAATTAATTCTGATTGCTTCCTTTTTCCGTGTTCCTTCCCACAGAGGCTGATGGGACAGTGTCCAGGGCTGGAGAGCCATGTGTTCTGTAGATGATAAATAATTATGAACATTGGTGCTGATTTTTTTACACTTGTCTCTTGTGGTGCTATGTGTCCGGAGATCCTTAGGCAGCACTAGGGTGCCTGCCATGCTGCGTTCCCTCCCCCACCCTCCTTATCCTGGCCATTTCTCTACATTCTGAGATTTTGCCAAGGACCTGGAGATCAGATTGGTGCCAGAGCCCTTTCTTCCCGCCAGGCACCTTGTGCCCATGATGGTGGGGAGTCCCTTCCTGAAGCCTCTGACCCCCTCTCTGGGCTCTGCTTACTTTATTTGAAAAACACACGAGCAAAGCAAAGACTTCCTGCATGGTGCATGGTGTATCCATGGTCTCGTTCAGTTGCTGAGTGTTTGTGGTGCTAATTTCTGTGTGTGTGCCAAGATGGAATGGAAGCTGCCAGGTGCCCTTGCTGACAGTCAGACTGCTTTGTGAACAGCGGGTGGCCTGAGAGATATGTAACTCTGGCTCCAGGGTGGCTGAGCTGATTGGGTTTCCGCCAGAGGAGTGTCCTGGGTGTAGCAGTCAGTGCTGGGTCCATAGGGATCCCTCTGCATGCTGCCCTCTCCCTCCTCCTCTGGGGTGTGTGTGGTGGTTGAGGGGGGAGGGGGTGCTGCTTTCTGAGTGCAGAGGTCTCCAGGACCAAAAGGAAAATGGACGCCTCACTGAGAGTTGTCTCCTTCCACCACAAAAAAGCTATGGTGCCCACAGAAAGCCAGCCGTCACAGTCTGGTGCTTATGTCCCCATGCCACCCCTGAAGCGAAAGAAACCATGGTGAAGCACCCAGGAGCAGCCAGGATTGATGAACACGTATCCCCCAAGGTTCCCTGAAGAATAAACTCTACTCTTGCCAAAGAAATGCCTGGTCTGGAGAGCTCTCCAGAAAGTCAGGATGCCATCGTGAGCCAGGGACTGCTGTGCACGCCTCTGCATGAGAAAAAGCCATATTGGAAGATGGCCATATGCTCTGTGGATTCTGTGTAGGTCATGTGATTCGGTTTCTGCCTCCCGCTCCATCTGATTTTGCTCTGTCCTGTTCTTCTGTCGGTCCCTTTCAAGTTGTAATTTGTATTGAAACCCAAAATGTGTCCTATTCTCCTCAGTCCACTTTAGCTCTAATATTTTACAATAAAATTACTTATATTTGCAGAAATGCCTCTGGCATCATTTTATGTTTCCATTTTCTTTGGTGTGTGCGCTCTCTCTCCATATTCATATATATATATGTATATATATACATTATATATACATATTGTATATATATATAATTGAGCAAATGCTGGTGAAAATACACACAAAGTAAACAGAAGGGCTGTGATAAAAACTATAGGACCTTGGGTCCTTTAAAATTCCAGGCCAAATGATACATTGTATATTTCCCTGTGGTCCAACCTAAGCCTGAGATTTTAACTTCTCCCCAGGAAGAGTGTTACAAAATATTTTAAAAGTGTGTAACAAAAGAATCATTGTAACAGTGTCTCAATAAAGGAGTTTACTGTTTACTTCCCAGAAACTTGACTGGCTGTCTTCTTTGCATGGCCAGGCCCTCCATCACCTGACTCTCCTGTTGCTCTACAACCCAGGACACGAGGAACTGTGAACTTGAGGATGGAGGTCAGGAGGGATGGAGACTCACTACCTGGCTGACACCTCTGCTTGCTGTGGGCCTTGCTGTGGGCAGCTTTGTACCCATGAATGGTATTAGGATGCAGCTGGCTTCAGAAGCCTTACCTTTCACTCTGGGCATTTGATGCCCTGAGGGAAAGTGCCCAGATCCATCAGGGGATGCCTTTGCAGCTGGATGACTGGATCACACTCCTTTGATTCTTGCCTTGTGGCTGGAGGAGGCAGCATATGGCTTACCTCAGCTACTGAATTACCTTCAGTAAATGAGGCACATACCTCTTGCCTCTGAAGGGATGGTTCTTTTTTGTATGCCACCATCCATGGCTACATCCTAGCGGGTTCTGGTGGCATGCCCACCAGCCTGTCATTAACTCTTACCATCTCTCCAGGAAACATATCGTGCTGCTTTGTGCTGTTTTGGGCCACCACAAGTGATATTGCTACCACAGGGTCCCAGGCCAGTGGATCTCATTGTGGCTCACAGCCCCATGACAGTGCACGACTCTGACCTACAGATGTTTTGTGAGTCAACTAAAGCCAGCATGTGGCTCACAGGCTGGGTCATTTGAGAATTCTGTCCTGATATCCCTTAACTGTGAAGGACTTGGTGTTGGAGGGGAAACCTCCCCTCTGTCTGCTTGTCAAGCTGCTGGATATGGCACACAGGCAGGATATTGAGTTTCACAGTTTGATAACTTGATAGCTTCGAGGCTTGGAAGTGGATGGTGAGGCCTACGGAGTTGATGAACTGCAGTGCTGAACGAGGCTGCTGAGTATCCACCACTGAAATATCCAATGGAGAAAAGCTCTAGGGGACACGCCACTCAGAACTTGGTCACTGTGAGCAGCTGGAATTCAGGCTTGGAGTGGGAGCAGGTGGTACCAAATACATCCTGTGGGTTGCAGTGAGTGGCTCAGGACAGGGACAACGATGGCGTGACACTGTCAAAGGCCAGCAGAGGTAAGATCTCCACAGGAGAATAGGAGGCCTAGGGAGTCATGGTGGGAGGTAGGGCTTCTGGAACTGCACAGGTGGCAAACTGACTATCTGGGGGATAGGATTCACAGAAGGCCTCCAACAGGATCTGTAGGAGTTGGCAATGAAACCTCAAAGTGTCCCTTGGCCTTGAATTCATATGGGGTAGCCTATGGCAAGAAATTGGCCCAACTCACTTCCTTGGGATCTGTATCTGCAGGTTATATACTTTCTTAAGGGCAGAACCTCCTCCAGATCAGAGCGGGTTAGGCCATTGGCTGTGAGTGGGAGGGTCAGGCAGTGACTGAGGCTATTCCAGGCCTATACTAGGGTGGTCATAAACCTGTACTTGGTCCCAGACCTTGATAGACACAGTTGCTTCCAACAATGGATCTAGCATTATAATCCCACAATTCAGATTCAAGATCTCCAGCCTGAGGGCTCTCTCCTCCACGATTATGTTCTAGAACACTCTAAAGAACTGGAGTGTAGGTTGGAAAGCTCCTGACTTCTGCAAGTGCCCCATTGACTGTGGTGCTTACAAAGGCATGATTTGGCTCAGAGTGTGGCTCACACTCTGAGCCAAATCCACAAAGGGTGGGGAAGGGCAGAGGGGTCCTAGTGAGGCCACTACTTCTTCTACCCCTGACTCCTGTAAGGATAGTGACTCTATCCTGATGTGGGCCAAGCTTCAGTGGACTCCTTCCATCTCTGCCGCCTCACTTTGCTCAAAGAAACAGAGTTCAGAGTCCTGACCAGGTAGGCCTTTGGATCCTTCCTTCCTTTGCTCAACTGTCCTTGGAACAAAGCCCAAGACACTTGGTTGGAGTGGCCAGCTGACTCTCTCTGAATGGCTAGACAGCTGGGCACTGTGTTTGAGGTTGGAACCTTCATGTCCTGCTGCAATGTGGTGGGTGAGGTTATCACCAGTCCCAGCAGGAGCACAGGCTATATCTCTAGCTTGGCTGCAATGAGTTTTGATCTTGGAAGATCCCAGTTCAGCCCTTTGCCCTACCCTTCACTCAGCCTGTGGAAAACAACATGTCTCGCGAAAGCAGATGTGTGAAAGTGTTTTCCTGAAGCAGACACATGAAAGGACACATGATGTTTAGATGGAATGTAAGAATGACCCAGACTGTGGATGACGCTGGATGGTATTGGTACGTTTTGCCATTCCTTACTGGTCATCATTTGTTATGACTTCTGTAATGATTTGTATATGCTTGGCCCAGGGAGTGGCACTATTAGGAGGTGCGGCCTTGTAGGAGTAGGTGTGTCACTATGGGCATATGCTTTAATACCCTAGCCCTAGCTGCCTGGAAGAGTTTTCTCCTGTTTGCCTTTGGAACAAGATATAGAACCCTCAGCTCCTGCACCATTCCTCCCTGGATGCTGCCATAATCCTATCTTGATGATTAATGACTGAACCTCTGAACCGGTTAAGCCAGCCCCAATTAAATGTTGTCCTTATACGAGGTGCCTTGGTTATGGTGTGTCTTCATAGCATGGAAATCCTAATTAAGACAATGTCATAGAAAGAAATGCACCAAAAAACTTCTGGAGGTGTTCTGGCGGTTTCTTGCTGCTTCTGCAGACTCGGCCAATTGGCAGAGTGAAGTGGAGGTTTCTGGATATGTCAGCTGATACAGAGACACATGGAGCTTTGCTAAGACAGACTCACATGGTGTTTTGCTGGAGCAAATGTGATGTTTGGAGGGAATATAAATAGAACTCAACCATCAGTGATGGTGGGCTGGCGCAGCTAGCTTTGCAACACTTCGTTGGTCTTCACAGATCTTCACTTCATTGAGAGAAGCATGGCAGAGAGCTTCTCCTAATGCTCCTGCTGGTCCTAGTCCCTCCTGCTGACTCGTACCGATTCAGTGGAGGCCTGGCTGTTTGTACTGAGTCATGCCACCGCTGCCGATTCACATTAGTATCCTAACACACTACTGAACTGGACTGCTGGTATCCTGAAAATGTTTTGGAGATTGAAATCACCCCAAAGAACTATTTCTAAACAGGTCCACTTTCCCCATATCCTAATAACCTTTCTTTTTCACTACCTCTGGTGGGTGGTAGGCTAGAAGGGAGGTTAAAGCATTTAAGAATCGTTATTAAAAATAGGTTTTAAAAAATATAAGCCTACACAAGGCCCAGGCTTTCACCTGCTCTCTACTCCCCTAACTTCTGAAATCTGAGCTCCATCTGCCTCTGCCTGTGCTGCACTCACATGGGACCTCTGTCAGATACTGGGTCTGTTCTGTGCCCCAGGCAAAAAGACATCCCTCCCCAGAGCATCCCAGGAGAAAACACAACAGAAGCCACACAAGTGTCCTCCCCAAGGCATGCCACCTCCCTTCTTTCCATATTGACAAGTGGAAATCATATCAGTTTGGGAGATAGACTATCCCCAGGAATATGTTGTGAACCAACACGCTCAACTGTGCAAGAATCCATTGCCCTCTGGTACTTCCTCAAATGTGTTCCAAACTAAAAGCCACTGCACAGAAAACCTTTTCAGGGTCAGAGGTGTTAAGAAGATTCTTACCCAAGATGAGAGCGCACCCCCTCTGAGTCTTCAGGATTCACTGTGGAACCCGTGACTCCAAGATATAGAAGCTTGAAACAGCACACAATGTCACCCCCACAGCTTCTGGAAAGTTTCCACAGGCTCTGAGGCCAAGGATCCCTCCTAACATTGAAACCAGGTATCTGGCAGAAGCCAGGTCTTATTTATAAGAGTTGGCCAAAGAAGACCCTACTCCCCAGCATCCTTGGTGGTACCAGGGTTCAGGTTCTTGGATGTTGTAGCAGCCACTGCTGACCTTCCTCAAGGAGCCCTCTCACACTGCTGAGAGGAGAGTGGGTAGGAAGATAAGAATGAGCTCACCATACCTCACAAGTGGCCACCTGCCTCCTGGGCTGTGGGTTAGAAGCAGCAGCGAGTCACGGCTCCGCAGTTGCCCTTGACTCTTGGAGTCAGACCTACTGCGTTTTGCATTGAGATGGTCAGGAGCCTTTGAGGGTCAAGAAGAAAGCACTTTGCTCTAGATCTTAAACTCCCCCCAACTCCCTGCAGGCTGTGACACCAGCCTGTAGTACTGCTGAGAGGAAGTGGAGGCCTGTGGGAAGAAATCAGGTTATTGGGGATGCTGCCTTGAAAGGGAACAGAATCCCACTGTCTTTTCTGTAGCCATGATAATGGGCTTTCTAGCATACATCCCCGCTCCTGTGAGGCACGGTGATCTCATGGGCCCACAAAGCCAGAGACGTGACTGTGAACTGAAACCTCTGATGCTGTAAGTTGGTCATCTCAGGCATTTTGTCACAGGGACAAACCTGATGAACACAGTCACCTTCATCCAGGGTGGAACTTGAGTGCAGAACGATCCTAGGGAGGGAGCAGAAGTTGTCTCCATGCTGAAGACCAGTGTGCTGTGATTCCATCTTACTCTTTTGCCAGGAGGGCCTTATAACCCTCTTGCTTGAGGCTTTAATGGATGCTGCCACAGCTGCCACAGCTGAAAAGAGGCAGAGCTAGGTGGTGCCTTGCTCCACTCTGATTGGTATCACAGGGTCTCCCAGTGCCCACGAAAAAGAATGATATAATAAAACAGGTTCACAGAGTAATGAAGGAACATCTTCTCAGCTGGGAAAGCGAATGCAATTGAGGTTTAGGGGAAGAAATTCACATGTGGACGGAAGGAGCTCCCACCCAGAGATAACACGGCTGAGTCACAGAAGGCCACACAGGACACGAGACACAGCTAGAACATGGCAGTGGCTGGGACCACTTCTGTATATTTAGTCTTTTTGTCAGCACTTCAAAATACCTGAGATGATCACCTTATGAAGTAGAAAGGTTCCTTTAGCTTCTGTCTTCAGGTCACAGCAAAGGGTCATCTAGGGAAGGTCTTGAAAACAAAAGAGTCACATGATGGGGACTTGGCTGTGAGTGTGGACTTGACAAACGGGGTAAGCTTGCGTGACGCCTTTTAGAAGATTATTCCACAGACCAGTGAAATACAGAGATTTTAAATGGAGATGTGGACATCACATACCTTTGTGTCACTGTCTGGAGAGGCAAGAGTGGGTGTCACTCACCCACCTACGTGTTGATGTCTATGTGGTCCCGGATCAGATGGCACACATTGTGCAGTCAAACCTGCTACTCCTTCTTTTCATGGTCTTCCCTCACTGTCCTCTGGCGCCATGCCTTTCTTACAATGTCTAGACTCCACCAAGATTTTTCCTCTTTCTGTAGACTTCACCCCCAATACCGCGGGTCCGAGCCCCACCTTCCACCTGTCACTTGGCAGAGCTGGGATTGGGAACACTCCTCAGACTCCCGGCACCTTTGAAGGCTGCTTGTATCTGTCTTTCCCACTGAGATAATTTTCCCCAATATCGATTTTGCTCCTAAGGAGCGCTACTGAGGACTCAGAGCTGCAAAAGCAAAGCACACTATGCTTCTGCCTGTGATGTCAGGTGTCAGCCCAGAGAAAGGGCAAAATGGCCGACATACCAACTTGCTGCAAGTCCTTTTATAGCCCCTGGTCATGAACAATTCCCGTCCCGTTTTCTCATAGGTTGATACTCCACCCCTACTTCCCCATGCTTCCAGTGCTCCAGGGTGACCCCACCCCCACTTCATGGGTTCTGAGGGCCTGGTCACAGAACAGACTCTTCCTGTTCAACTCTTAGGTAAACAAAAATGTTTCCAGGCAGGTGGAAGCCAGCTACTCGCCAGGGAAGACAGGGGCCCAGTGCCTTCTGCTCATCTATGATATTCTCATGAACTCTAAGGTCACCTCACAGTAACAATGGACCACAAAGATTTCTTTCTCATATCATCAACAAAAATAATCAAGGGCATGACTTCTTATGCTTTTTCTGTTTTTGACTCTTCTCCCAAGAAATAATAATTCCAGTCATAATAATTTTATAATTCCAGTCATATAGATACATAAAACAGATACAATACCAAACATTTGTTGATAATAAATTGTAAAAAAAAAACACCAATTATTTTAAAGTAATCCTTTTATAAACATATTAATTTTATCATTCATTAAAGACAAAAACAAAATTTGCCTGTCAGTGTGTGGCTATGCTTATATTAACATAAAGATCAAATCTTGCCTGAATATTTGATACCGTGAGACCTGAGGAGCCTCTGTTTTTTTTTCAGAATTGATTGACATTTCAGCTTTGCAACCACCAATGCCATTTTTCATAAAAACGTAGTATACGGTGGCAGGAAAAGATTTAAAATCGTTTCAGAAACTCTTGCAAATTCTGTTCTAATCCCAATCCAAAATTCATTGAGCATTTTTTAAAAATGAAATTCAAGTCAGCGACTCAAACAGCAATTTTTTAAAAATCTGACAGTCTCTTATATTTTGTGTTGTGAATCTAGCATTTAATGGCTGAGCCATCTCTCCAGCCTCCAAGTCTAATAGTCTCAATCCAAAGACATACTAGCTTGATACTTACAGGCTGAGGACTGGGGGGGGGGGGGGGATATATAAAAGTCATTGTGTTTCTCTAAGAGTGAAGAACTCTGCATGTACAGTACAGATAGACCCTGCAGCTCCTAACAGACAACCGTCTCATGTGTGAGTGGTGGTGTCTCAGGCAGCTCGATGGTGCACATCCTGCCCAGCGTGCATTCACACGGCTCAGCACAGGCCAGCACCACCAGAACCTCAGCACTGGCTGAGTCTGATCATGAATCCATTGAGTTTGCAGAGACCTTTTATTCTAACAACGTTTGTACCGTCTGCATTCAGCTATGAGACCCTGTGGGCATCATGGCTCACAGTTGTTTAAGAAGCTGGCTTGTAAGGCCACTGTGGACCACACCGTTTTACGGCACAACAGAAAGGCAGCTAGGGTCTGGTGTGGATGTGATCATGGGAATCAGAGCAGTGTCCAGACTTGTATGTATGAATACTTGGTGCCCATTTGGTGGAACTGTTTGGGGAGGATTGGGAGGTGGCTTTGTTGGAAAAGGTGTGTCCTTGGGGTGGGGGTTCAAAAGACCTGTGTCATTTCCAATATCCATCTCTGCCTCCCGCCTGTGGTTTGAGATGTGAGTGCCCAGCTGCTCTTGTTGCCAAGCCTTTGCTCCACATCATGGATTCTAACCCTTTGGAGCCATAAGCTCAATTAAATTCCTTCCTTCCTTCCTTCCTTCCTTCCTTCCTTTCTCTCTTTCTTTCCTTTTTTTATATAAGATTCTTGATCTTGGTGTTTTATCACAGCAACAGAAAAAAAAAAAAACCTAAAACTGTGGGTGAGCTGTGGAAGGGGAAGATGCAGAAATCGTCCATGGAGAAGACCTGCAGGTACCTGGCTCTCACTTGCTTCCTTTCCTCTGCTGTGATGTCTGAGAGACAAACATGTGCCCTTTGGAGGTCAGAAGGGAGTCAGAGTCCCTACAGTTTGAGTCACAGGTAGTTATGAGCCACCCAGCATGGGTCCTGGGAACCCAATGTGGTTCCTCTGGAAGAGCAGCTGGCACTCTCAACCACCCGAAGAAGATATAAATTGTAAAACAAGGGCAGTCAGCCTCTATTCCCAGGAGGAAAGGGACAAGCAGGCAGAGTGAGACTCCAGCCGAGAAGTTGTGGTGGTGGTGGTGGTGGTGGTGGTGGTGGTGGTGGTAGAGAGGGGTGTGGAGGGATATAAACTCAGGATTTCAAACTATGATTAACAGCTGACAGTACAGATCTGAGGACTCGGGGAGATGAAACTACAGCACAAACAGAGAAACTGGAGAAACATCTTCCAAGAGTGTGGGGAGAGGAAGGAGCTCCCTAGAGAGAGCAGAGGGACTCAACAGAATCAGTGATCAGGAAGATGGGGGCATCTCAGCCTTCAGGAGGGAAACAGTGAACAATAACTACAACATAGAATTCACATCTAGTGAGACCAGAGGAAGAGAATGAAAAGGACTGTGGGCTGACCCAGGACCGCAGCTACACTGTCAGTGTCCTGATGTGGAAACTTACAGGTTCTTTGGAAAGTCAGTTGGATGGTGTTTGGCTGGAGCAAACACCTGAAGAAATGTTTCAGTTAAAATGGATGCAGGTATGAAAGGCTAAGGCAGACTCCTCAAAGAATGTTTTGCTGAAACAGACACAGGAAAGAGGATGTTTTGCTGAAGCAGACTTGTGCAAGGACATGTGATTCCTGGTTAATGACACGCATGTATTGGTCCGCTTTACATTGTGTAGTTGAGCTTCATTTGTCAGGACGTCATAGAGAGAAATGCACAGAATAATTTCTGGTGGCGTGCGGCAGTTTGTTGCCATGTCCTCAGACTTGGACTGATTGGATGCGTGTTCTGAGGCAAGAGCCGTGCTGAGGCAAGGCACGTGGAGGGCACGTGACGTTCGGGGGTACAGATAGGACTCCACAGAGTGGCAGAGACAGAGCTTGGGTGGCTGGTACAGCTAGCTGCGCAATGCTTGTGGGTCTCGCATCTTCACTGGTCTTCGCTTCCCTGAGAGAGGCACAGCTGAGAACTTCTCCTGGTGTCCCTCGGGTCCCTCCTGCTGTCTCAGCTGAGGCTGAGGCCTGGCTGTCTCTGCTAGGCTGTCACCGCTGTTGCTGACTCGAACTGAGCTGGGCTGCCGGTGTATCCGTGAGATGTTCACAAGTGGATCAATCTGGTGCTAACCTGTGAGCTGAACTGCCGGTTTCCAGACAACACAGACAGGAGTTGCTCCAAAGAACCTTTCTAAACAGGTCCACTCCCCCCCACATATTCTTTCTTTTCCACTACCTCTGGTGGGTGGTGGGCTAGAAGGGAGGTTAAAGCATTTAAGAACCATCATTAAAAATAACATTTGAAAAAATTAAAGTTCTAGTGTCCTCCAGCTAAGAAAGCACGGGAAGGACAGAGAAGTGGAGATTCCTCGTGGGGAGTTAAGACGGGCAGTGGGAAGTAGAGTTCTAACATGCTCCTGGTTAAAATGGCGCTGAGCCAGGCTGGGGGCTCCCACCTGTTATCCCAGCACTACAGAGGCAGCCTAGGCTACATGCTGAGACGTTATTTCAAGCAAACAGTGAGACAGATGGGCAGAGAGAAAGCCCCCTGGATACAAACTTCAACTTACTAAAATAAAAATGGGAATGCATCCAGGGCTCATAATATATGTAGAAACGAAATCCAGGGCCACGCTAGGTATACACCTTATGTTTCTCAGCGCTATGACAAAATTCCTGACAAAGGTAACTGGAGATAGGAAGGTTTATTTGACTCACAGTTTGAGAATGCATACAATCTGTCAGGCTGCAGGACTGTGAGGCAGCTGGTACACATACACACACACACACACACACACACACACACACATACACACACATATACACATACACACATACACATGCACACACATACATACACATATACACACATATACAACATACACACACATACATACACATATATACACACACATATACACATACATACACATATACACACACATATACACATACACACATATACACATGCACACACATACACATGCACACACATACATACACATATACACATACACACATATACACATACACACATATACACATGCACACACACACACAACCTAGCAGCAGAGACCAGTGAATGCTTGGTTGTCAGCTCCCTTTCTCCTTTTTCACTTCTTTTTAATGTCTGACTCCTCAGATCAACTGGTGCCACCCATATTCAGGGTGGGTCTTCCCATCTCAGTTAAACCATTCTGGGGACATCCTCACAGACACACCATGGATGTGTTTCCATAGTGACTCCAAATCTGATGAAGTTGATTGACAATGAAGATGAATTATTTCATGAGCAGGGACAGAAGCCAAGTAGGCTCCAAACCCATCACCTCTGGGTGTATGTGGAGTCAACAGAGGGAGGGTACCCAGAAGGTGGCTGTGTTCAGGAGCATTCCAGAGTCCCTAAAGGACTGAATGTTCCCAAGGCAGCTTCTTGCTTTCCTGAGCCTCAGTTTCCCAAACCAGAGGCAGCTGGCCTGGGCCTGCTCCTCCTCTGCTGTTCTGTCATCTTCTCTGTCTTATTTCTTACACAAAGGTAACCCTGAGTCTTACCTTCAGCTTTTTAAAAAGTTCCATTCAAGCATAATTTGTTCGCCGTGTTAAAATAACATTCCAAACACAGAGCTTTCTTAAGCTTTGATTTTGGCTTATAAACCTGACATTCCATAAAATATACAGGTTTAATAACTTCCCTTAAGAAGCCTGTAAATGGCTCTTGAACCAGGCGGCCTCAGCCGTGAACAACGCAGCAATGGCTAAGATTAAGGCTCAGGACCTGCACGGCAAGAAGAAGGAGGGGCTGTTGAAACAACTGGACGATCTAAAGGTGGAACTCTCCCAGCTTCGAGTCGCCAAAGTGACAGCTGGCGCCGCGTCCAAGCTCTCCAAGATATGAGTTGTACTCAGATCTATCGCCCGTGTCCTCACTGTCATTAACCAGACTCAAAAAGAAAACCTCAGGAAATTCTACAAGGACAAGAAGTAGAAGCCCCTGGACCTGCGACCCAAGAAAACTAGAGCCATGCGATGCCGCCTCACCAAGCTTGAAGAGAAGCTGAAGACCAAGAAGCAGCAGCAGAAGGAGCGGCTGTACCCACTGCGCAAGTATGCAGTCAAGGCCTGAGACGACAATGACAATAAAGTATAAGACAAAGAAGAAGAAGAAGAAAAAGAAGAAGAAGAAGAAGAAGAAGAAGAAGAAGAGGAGGAGGAGGAGGAGGAGGAGGAGGAGGAGGAGGAGGAGGAGGAGGAGGAGGAGGAGGAGGAGGAGGAGGAGGAGGAGAGGAGAAGGAGAAGGAGAAGGAGAAGGAGAAGGAGAAGAGAAGGAGAAGGAGAGGAGGAGAAGAAGAAGAAGAAGAAGAAGAAGAAGAAGAAGAAGAAGAAGAAGAAGAAGAAGAAGAAGAAGACTGTAAATGAATCTCAGCTGCCTCACTGCTCACTGGCTTATCTGATTTAACCATTGTAATTACATTTTTACAAAATTAATCTATCCAAATTCTTGTCTTTGTGGTTCGCTCTGACAAACCTGTGGGTATGAGCTCATTTTTTGAAATCTGGCCATTTAAACATGAGTATGATGAACTTGGGGGCGGCTTAGTGTTCTCCATGACGTATAACTGTGTCTGGGTTTCCTGGTGAAATCAGCAGCCCATTCCTTCACTCAATGTCACCTTTACAGATGGACTGCCACATCATCGCCAAAACACAAAATCCTGTCTTTGCCAGTACTCAGGATGCTGACAACACATTCCACAGTGCTCAAGAATTCCTGCTGGAATTTGAATGTCATTATGGCCACATTCAGGAGGAAACACACCAACATGGGGCTGTCCCTGCTCTGGAGGCCAAATGATGGGGTTCAAAGCCACTGTGAGCCTCTGGCCAACATCTGCAAGGAAGGATGTCATGCAGAGATAAGCTGCCTGGGCTCCACTTCTCTTTTCTAATCCACTCTCAGAGGGTGAACCCCATAGAATGTAGCATCCCCTCCATACTGAAGACGTTTGAAGAAAGGTCATTGTGCCAGGAAGATGGCTCAGTGTGCAAAGTGCCTGCCGTCCAAGCATGAGAGCTAAGCTCAGATCTCCATCACCCACTTAAAAGGCTGGCAGCAGTGTGTGTCTATAACCCCATGGGGAGATAGGCAGATCTTGGAGGCTCATTGGTCAACCAGTCTAACTGAAATAAGCAAGATTTAAGCTTAGCAAGAGACCTTGTCTCAATAGAGCAAGACACCCAATGTCAACATCTGGCCTTCATGTTCTACTGCACAGGCAAGTGTACTCAATTATACATACAAACACCACAAGAACACACACACACACACACACACACACACACACACACACACACACACACAACCACGAACGAGAAAGAGAAAGGGAGAGACCGCAAAGAGCTAAGAAATGCTCTCCCCAAGACCCAGCTACAGCGTTCCTAGGAATCTACCCAAAGGACTCCAAGTCAACACACAACAGAGATACACACCATAGAGATACCAACACACCATAGAAATACCAACACACCATAGAGATACCAACACACCATAGAGATACCAACACACCACAGAGATACCCACACACCACAGGGATACCCACACACCACAGGGATACTCACACACCACAGGGATACCCACACACCACAGGGATACCCACACACCACAGGAATACCCGCACACCACAGGGATGCCCACACACCACAGGGATACCCACACCCTGTGCTTACTGCAGCCAGATGACTAAGTGACAGGGCAAACCCAGGCATCTACAGCAGAGAAACGAATCAGGAAACTGGTGCACACAGTGGAACTCTTTTGAGCTGTAAGGAAGGAGGATGTTGTATCACTTGCAGGAAAATGACGAATTAAGCCCTTCTCAGAAAGACAGATACGTTCTCTCATTTGTGGCTCCTAGATTTTACATAGCTACATGAAACCACATAAGCACATAGAAGTAGAAATAAAATTGTCTGGAAGAACAGAATGGGGGAGTAGCAGGGCAGGGAAAAGCTTAACATGCACCTGAACAAGTTGTTTCTTTTGAATTTAAAAAGGAGAAAGGAAAGTTCATATCATAGAAAGAAAAGTCTGTCTGGCACTATGCTCTCAACTCCTTTATTTTTTGCCTGATGTGGGGTCTTGGCACCAATCCTTCTAATGCCCACAGCCACTCTGGATGTCCCCATCCATGTTCTTGTAGTCATCACTGATCCATTCTCCCAGGGACACCATGCCCATGCAGGAGGCCACACAAGAGCAAAGTTCAGCCTTTAACTAGGAAATTGCTGCTCTTTTTGGTCACAATGCTCCATACCTTTAATCCCAGCACTCCAAAGACTGAGGCAGGAGGTTTGCCAGTACTCTGGGATCATCCTGGTCTACACAGTGAGACTGGGGTCAACCTGGGCTACAGAGTAAGATCGTGTCTTCTTGGGCCCCTCGTCTCCCCTCCCCATCCATTCTGGATGTGTGTGGAAAGCAGGGGCTCAGCCACCTGGCCGGAATGCCATGCTCACTCTGCTCACACGTTCCCTTCAACCTTCTTCCCGAAGCCGGAGAGGATGGCTGGTCCACTGCAGTGCATGCCCTTCTCCTCTGGTGTGTGTATGCTGTTGGGCCCCATTTTAGCCCTGGTTTGGGCCTTGAGGACAAACCCGAGCCTGGCTTGAGTTTGAGACCGGTCTTAGTCACTTCCATACCAGAGTGACTCAACAGGACCTGTTTGGCTCTGCCTCTGCTCAGCTGTAGCTGATATAGAGCTTTGCAATAGGCCCTGTCTATCACCTCCATACCCTCTGTCACCCTTCCCTGTCCCCTACATCATCTCAACCCACCAAAACCCTGCCTCCCTATGCTCCAAGTTTGTATAAACGAGAGGTTGATACATTAAAGTTGAGTTCCTGCTTTGACAAGACTCCTGGCCAGGTGTGTTTCTTTGGGTCACTGACACTCACCATCCCGCTCAGCTCCAGAGAGACCCCGTGGGACCGGGACCTCTTTCTCCTCTCGTTTGGACTTGCCAGCTTTAAGTAGCTGACAGTGTTTCAAGACAAAACCAAAACAAATACTAGTGTTGCTGATCAGGCCAGGGCGGCCTCTGAGCTATCACTGCGCCCCTATCAGCCCCTCTGCTGTGGTAAACGCTATGAAAGCTCTTTTAGGAGACATTAGGTTGCCTTTTTGTGATTTTGATCTCGAACAGAGTGGGTTGAGCTGGGCACATTGAGGGCTGCTGGGAGAGCTGACAGGGTTGCCAGGAGCTGCTGGCTCCAGTTGCCTGCAGAGCTTGGGAGGCCTGGTCTCACCACAGCTGTGAAGAGCTACCTGGAGAGCAGCTACACCAGCTGCAAGAGCTGCCAAGCCTCAGTGCCAGGGGAGAAGCTTGTTCTCCTCCTGTTTGAGAACTGGAGCTGGACAAAAGTGGCCTCTGCCCACCGACAATGTGAGAACCACCGGAAGCCTGTGATCTGGGTCACATAGGGTTCATTTGTCAGAGTTCAGAGAGATGGGCTTGGCGTGCGATAAACAGCATGTGTAGAGTGTACCAATGAGTAATCTTGACATACAATCGGCTTGTGAAAGCGTCACCCTGGTCAAGATGATGGACATACCTGTCTGTCACCTCCCCAAGCTTTCCTCAGGGTAAACAGCCAGCCACTCGGTGCCCTGTGTTCCAGGTGACAGCTGCTTTACCACTGTGGATTAGCCACACCCCCTCTTTCTCTCTCCCTCCCTCCTCCTTCTGTCTCTCTGTGTGTGCACATATGGGAGGTTGTGTGTGTGTGTGTGTGTGTGTGTGTGTGTGTGTGTGTGTGAGACACACGTGCTCGCGTGGATGTAGAATCCAGAAGACAACTTCAAGGGTCTTCAGGAACCCTCTATCTTAATTTTTTAATATTTTATGTGCATTTGTGTTTTGCCTGCATGCATGTCTGTGTGAGGGTGTCAGATCCTGGAGTTGCAGACAGTTGTGATGCCATGTGGGTGCTGGGAGTTGAACCCAGGTCCTCTGGAAGTACAGTCGGTGCTCTTAACTGCTGAGCTATCTCTCTAGCCCCCTACCTTAATCCTTTTCAGACAGCATCTTTTACTGGCCTCTCACTGACCTGGAGCTCACCAAATGAGTTCCAGAGATCCAGCCGTGTCTGCCTCCCAGTATGTCCAACGTGCTCAGCTTCCTTATATAGACCCAGGAACTGAACCCAGGGGATCCTGCTTGGAAGCCACTTTATGGACTGTGCTGTCCCTCAAGCCCAGTGTATTAACTTATCTTGCAAATCACGATGGGGTAAAGAAGCCACAGATAGTTTCTCTTTGCCAGTAGCACCCGTGGTATTCTGTTTGCTACATATTCCACTAAGCACGTGTTGAAATTATTTGGAGAAAAATTTGCATAGTATGGAACATCTGTATACTTTTGTTTTCTTTTCAAATTATTCCCTGAAGTATTTGGTATAACAACTGTTTACATAGCAATTACACTGTACTGGGTGTTGTAGGTCACTAAGAGATGGTTTAAAGCACACAGAAAGATGTGCACACTTTCTGTGCAAACACCGGGTGATTTTAAATAAGTCATGTGGGTACCCAAAGATTTTTTTCATACTTAGTTCATTGGTTCTGAGTCACTTGTTCAGACTACTAGGTAAGATTCACAAGGTTTCCTCTGAGTCTTTTTAAAAAATTGTTTCTATTGTTTTGATGTGAAAATGTCAGCTGGGTGTGGTTGTGTATGTGTTTAATACTAGTACTTGGGAAACTGAGGCAGGAGGATTTCTGTGAGTTCCAGGCCAGCCTAGTTTACATAGCAAGTTCCAGGCAACTGGGAATAGACAATGAGACCCTGTCTCAAATATATACACTGTATGTTAATGTCGCATGTCCCTCATAGAGTCATATGTGTCAACTGGAGACTCACGGTCTCCAGCTTTGGTATTGTTTGGGGAGCTTGTAAAACTTTTGTCACATGATCTAGCTAGCAGAAGTTGTGACCTTGAAGATGATGTCCACTTTTCCTGACAGTTCACAGTTTCTGAATCCTGACTGGCCAAGAGGTAAAGCACCTCTGTCATGCTCTCCTGACACCATGGACTCTGCAATCTTCCCCTCACCCCACCCCTCATGATGAGCTGACACAGCAGTTTGGAACAAATCTTTCCTCCCTTAAGTTGATTCTTGCATTTGGTCCCAGCAATGGAGAAATTAACTAATATAATGCCCTGTTCACGAATGGGCCCTTTAAAGAGCAGAAGGGATGGATTTTGGTGGCTTCTGCATGTCAGTATTTTCTCACTAGAGACGGTCCTCCAGGAAACCGACTCAAGACATCTTTGTTCTAGATGTTTCCTACTTCGCATTGTCTGTGGTCCATTTCTGGTGATTTGCATATGGAGTGAGGTAGAGGAAAGATGACATCTTTTCAGGTTGTGACATAGTAGCTTTTTCCCAGCATCCCCTCCTCAACAGGAAATCCCCCACATTTCCTCCGTATCTTGGTCTAGCATCCATCTCTTTATCTGCGTATGTATTATTGAGTCTCCATTCTATTTCACTGTTCCATTGTCTACCTTTAAGTGAGCGCCCCATTGCTGAGTTGATAATCTTGAGATAATAACATATAATTATATTGATAATTCTTATACCAGTAATACAGAGCCCATCAAGTTGTGGAATAATATTAGCGTAGTGACAAATGAAATTATGTCATAGCTTCAACTTCATTCTCACCCCATCCTCAGGGATTTTTGGACAATTCTATATCTTGTGCCTTTCTGTGTAAATTCTTGAATCAACATCAATGACACAGAAGCTATAGGCTGCTAGGATTCGGATTGGAGCTGAGCGGCATCAGTAGGTCCTCTTCAGACAGCATTGGTCTTAATCTTTGGCCTTGACCTTGAACTTCTGCCCTGTGAACTAGCTATGCCTTTAATTTTACCCAAAAGTATTTTTTGTACGTGCATGTGTGTGTATGTGAGTGTGTATGTGGTATGTGTGTGCACACGCATGTTC
Organism: Arvicanthis niloticus; assembly: GCF_011762505.2. Lineage (NCBI taxonomy): Eukaryota > Metazoa > Chordata > Mammalia > Rodentia > Muridae > Arvicanthis > Arvicanthis niloticus. Next base: position 5,317,723 of record NC_047659.1, read on the forward strand.
ACATCAGGATGGCATGTGTGCATGCATATGAAGCCCACGTCAACCTCAGGAATCAGTGTCACTTGCCAGGCTCTCACCACTTATTATTTTTATCTTTTTTTTGAGACAGGATTTCTCCTTGACCTGGATCTCACCTTGCCATTTCAGTTAGACTAACTGACAGCAAGCCCTATGGATCCACCTGCCTCTGTCTCCCCAGAACTGGGACTACAAGCATGGAGCACCACACCCAGATATTTTAAGTGAGTGCTGGGGACTGAACTCAGGACATCGTGGTTTTAAGCCAAACGGTTTGCCAACTGAGCCAACTCACTTGCGCCTGCTTTTGATCATCCTTAGTGCCTTCAGTTCTACACCGCCAGTGTCACCAGTGTCATATGAGCTGGGGACATTTCTTGGTAGTAATTGAGCAACTTTCCCTTTGTGATGACAAACCCTTGGGTGTCCCCAAACTCCTTGTGCCTTGCTGACCCCACCTTGTCAGGTTCCTTCTCCCTCAGTGTGAAGAGGATGGGTGGCTTGGTTGGTTTGGTAGAATACTATAGAGGTGATCAGGTGATCAGGTGTGTGTGTGTGTGTGTGTGTGTGTGTGTGTGTGTGTGTGTGTGGTTTGTATGTGTGCCTGTGTTCACATACAATGGCAGCTCCTGCTTGGCAAGTCTTGCTGGTCTCACTTCCTGCTGACTCTGGGACAGGAAGTAGCCCATGTTAGTGAAGCCCATGCTGGAAGTACAGGCAGCCTTTAGGTACAACGGCATCTTCCAGCCAACACCCTGTGGAAGCTCACCTGTCACTCCTACAGCCACAGCTGGACTCATGTTGTCATGCCCTGCTCCCCCCGCTGATCTCAGAGATGAGGGAGTTTTGGTTGTCACCTTTGACCCTCAGTAGAGGACCCAGCAGAACCACACGGGAAGCACAGGAGAGTGGAAATGTGCTGCTTCCTGCTACAACTTGCTAGGATGGTCTACTGGTCACTTCCTGAGAACATTTGAGGTGGGGAATGGATCACAATTGCAAATATGTTTCCATTTCTCTTGACATAACCACACGGGGTTTTCCATTTCCACCCAGTAAGATGAAGAACACCATTGATTTCCAAATGGTAAACACACCTCCCATCTCCAGGCTAACCCTCAACTGGCATGATGTATTCTTTTTATACACAATATTGTTGGGTTCAATTTGCTGAAATCTTGCTTGGGATTGTTGCATCTGTGTTCACAAAGGTTATTGATCTATCGTTACTCTTTTCTTGTGGTAATTTCTGTCTGGTGTTAGTACTGGGAAATAGATGTAACTTCTTGATTTTCGGAGAATAGTAGGGGAAGAATTGCTATTATTATGTCTGGATGGCTTCATCCGTAAAGCCACATGGGCCTGGGCTTCCTCTGTGGACTCTGTTCTGTTCATTGATCAACAAACCACCGTTAGAGCAATGCCACACTGCAGGACTGTGTGTGAGTGTGTGTGTGTGTGTGTGTGTGTGTGTGTGTGTGTGAGAGAGAGAGAGAGAGAGAGAGATAGGGCAGGAGGGGCTGTCTGGGTGTTCATTCACACATACTCAGTGCTGCGCACATGGAGGCCAGAGGTCAGCTTTTGGGAACTGATTCTCTCCATCTACTGGGAGGATTCCAGGATTGGACTCAGGTGTCATGCATGGTAGTAATGGATTTCTTCTATGCAGTCATCTGAGGGGATCTAGGCTGTGTATTTCTTTAGTGAATTTGGTGCTCAGAGAAATTGTTGAATTTATTGGCACAGACTTTTTAATAATATCTCCATAAATTCATTTAAAATCTGCAGAATATGTATTAATGCTATCTGTGTATTCCTAAGAGTGACTAATATTCTGTTCTCTCTCTCTTGCTGTTACTCTTACTCTCTTGTTTCTTCACTTCCTCCCTTTCACTGCCCCCCCCCCCCAAACCACCCCTGTCTCTCCTCTGCTAATCTTGGTAGTCAAGTTGGCATGTTAGGCAGAGGGAATCTCAACTGAAGAATTGCCTGCACTAGATTAATCTGTTGGCATGTCTGTGGGGGCATTTCCTTGTTGATACTGGAGGGTCCAGTCCACTGTGAGGGGTAGTATCCCTAGGCTGGTAGGCCTGGGCTACCTAAGAAAGGTAGCTAAGCAAGTTGGGGAAGCAAGCTAGTAGGCAGTGGGCCTCCATTGGTTTCTGCTGCAAGATTTTGTTTCAACTTCCCTTGATAATGAACTAACCTGTAAGCCAAATACACCCTTTCCTCCTCTGGTTGTTTTTGGTCATGGTATTTATCTCAGCAACAGAAAAGCAAAGGATATATATATTCTTTGCATGTGTATGTGTGTCTCTCCCTCCCTTGCCCCTTTAAAAGCCTAGCTACAGGTTTATAAATTTTATTGACCTGCTTGAGGAACCAGATTTGGTTATATTGATTTTCTCTACCATTCCTGGCTTTCCCATTACTATTCATTGTCTCCTATCTTTGGATTTCATTTGCTCTTTATCCCAGTGTCTGAGGTAGAAAGGGGCTCCCCCTCCTCCTTCTCACGGGCCCTTCTTGCTTTGACCTCCCAGGCTACTTCAGCACTGCTCACCAGCTCTGAGACATTGTGTGGTTTTGTTTTCATTTGGTTTAAAATCAGTTGACATTTCTCTTCTGATCTTCTCTGCTGTCTGTGGTATTTAGAAGAAAGTTATTGAGTAACCAGATGTTTGGGGAATTTCTACAGGTTTTCTAGAGATCTTTCTTCTCTTGGTATTTAGAAAGTCTATAGGAGTTCAGAACTTTTTCTGTGTGGCTTAAATTTGCCTCATTAGTAGATACATTTTTTGTGGGTGCCTTCATTTTGTTATGAACACTAGCTGCAGAGCCTCCGTTCTCACCTCTTCCCTCTCCCTCCTCCCAACCTCTGGAGGCTGCATGCAGCAGGAAACACGTTGGGCAGTTGGGCAGAGGTGTGGATCTTCTGAGAGTCAGTGGAACAGGGTATGGGGTTGGACAGGCCGGGACTGGTGTGAACCTCGTGTTCCCTCTGCCCCTGCTTGGAGCCTTAGCTTCCTCAGATGTAAGAGGGTGACAGGGATATCCCTGAGGTGGGGACTCGGCCTAGGGACTCAGGGGCTCCTTGTTTCCATTATGCTCATGTGTTATTTTTGTGGGCAGTTTTGTACCCACCAAAGATGTCACATCTTCCTTTGCTGTTCAAAATGAATTCAATTTCTGTATATCTAATGTGGAACTTTCAGTGACTGAACTCTGCCTTCATTTAAAAAGAGGGAGGGGGTATTTTTATGTGTGTGGTTGTGTGCTTGAATGAGTTTATTGGCATAGTGATGCCATTGGGGCCAGAGGACATGTTGTGGGTGGTTGTGAGCTGTCTCATGTAGGTGCTGGGAACTGAACCAGACTCTCTTGAAGAACAGCAAGTGCTATGAAGCCTTAGCTCCCTCTTGATCCCCTTTTCTCTGGGAGGATCCATGTAGGAACACATCTCTTAGGGTCTTCTAGTCTCTACCGGACTTGGGATGTCAGCGGAAGCCCTATGTTGAAGGTGCAAAGAGAGGAGAGATTGTCGTGGGATGCTGGGAGCACACTCTTCTCCATCCCAGGGGCTGAGATACATAGGTCACCCTGCTTCTGTTTCTGACTGTTACAGTCTCAGAAGTGGGAACAAGACCCTGAGTGGTAGTGTGTCACTCAGCCAAGTACTCTTGACTGCCAGTGAGAATTCACAGTCTCCCCAGAAGCCTGCACTTGTACCTTTGCTTTGCTGGGACAATAGATGCTGATTGTCTGGGGCTGGAGATCAGCATCATTGAGGTGAAGTCTTCTGGGAAGTGTTTCTTCAGGGACAACCCACAGAAGACGTGTTCCAGAGACAGCCAAGGCTGTACCTTGTGCAGGCAGTCAAAAGTGGTAGTGTAAGAGTCACTTAGGAGGTGCTGGTTTAGAAGGTGCGATAGGGTCGTAGAGGTTAGGCACTAGCAGCAGGGCTGCAGTTCCTGGAGACGCTATTGGTGAAAGTGCAGCCAGCTGCAGCCAGAATCCCCAGCGCTTTGGAGATACAGTACCATGGGATGACCACCAGGGACAGCGGTGGAGTGGAGCCAGCTGGAGCCCAGAAGCCAAGCTGTGGGGAGAGGACAGGCCCAGAGAAATGACCCAAACCCTTTGGAGGAGCCCAGTGTTGGGGTCCAGGAGTTGCCTTACAAAGCACACAAACACCATTCTCAGTGAGACTGGAGTAGTTTGTTGAGCATTTGCCCTAGAACTGATCAATCAGGGCTGCAGACCAAACTTGGGAGCTGACTGTGACTCTGAGCCAGAATCCTACACAGCTTTTAAGTCTGAGATCCACAAACATCTGTGCCAAGTTATTTCACCAATCAGGATTTAAGGATAGCGGATTTCCTTAGGAACATGTCTTTGTTATACACGTATCCTGCTCCACTGGCTGGGGTATTCAGCTGTGGTGGGGAATTCCCTTACCTAACATTCATGTCTTACTTGACAACCAGGATGTCAGTTACCTACCTTTCTATGTCTCTTTCTGCCAAGTGGGATGACAGTTCCCAGGGAGGTCTCAGGAACTTAAAACTAACCATGGCCCCTACCCAAAATGGAAGTCTTACTCCAAATGGCTTCCAATAGGTGCAGCTGTCTCTCTTATGTTGGGTCCATCCCGGGGCCAGCTTATGAAGGCAAAAACCATAAAAGCTCGTCGTACACAGGGGCAGGCAGTGCTGCTGGGTGGTTGGTTCAGGTCCAAGCTTATTGCGGCTAACTATACAAGGCAGTTCTAGCTGACCTCTGTTGTGATGCTTTCCAAGAATACCAAAGCACAGCACATAACAGAATCTGCAGTCCACTCAGGCATGAGAAAGTCTAGTGACAGCACATGAGAAAGTTTCCTTGTAACACTAGTAACAGCATAAAATGGCTGACTAGACAGGCAGCAGCTACCCAGACCATAATACCCAGAACATGATGAGTGAATTCCAGACACTGGACATTGAATTACTTTCACGTTGGAGTTTGGTTTTGTTGTGTTCAGATTGGAACTATGCCCCGGTTCTGCCCTCTTGAGCTAAGGGAGTATTTCAATTACTTTTAATTTTCTAGGAGCCCCACAGTTGTGGATTTGGAATTTGAAAAAAGAGTTGTATTTTTAAACTAACTTTTTACCTTTAATACTAAACTTTTAAAGTATTTGAACTTGTAAGAGTGTAGAACTTTTACATTGTAAAATGTTTTATTTTGTGAAATTAAAATTAAAGTGCCTCCCCCAACCCCGTATCCCCTGCACCAGCCCAGGGTCACATCCCCTGGGACACCTGCCCAGCTCCCTCCCTCCGACCTCCAGCTGCTTTCCTCTTTCTAGCTACTGACCCAGGAAGCAGTCAAACCAAGACCAGTATCTCTCCTCCTGGAGACTTCTGGTTCCCCAGTACAGCCCGGACTCCCTAAAGGATCTCAGGTACATGAGGAAGTGAGTGAGTGAGTGAGTGAGTGGATGGGTGAGTGAATGTGTGGGTGAGTAGGAGAGTGAGTAGGTGAGTGGGTGGGTGAGTTAATAAGTGGGTGGATGTGTGAGTAGCTGGGTGGGTGAGTGAGTGGGTGAGTGAGTGTGTGTGTACATGGGTGAGTGGGTGGGAGAGTGGGTAGGTGAGTGGGTGGGTGAGTGGGTGAGTGAGTGGGTGTGTACATGGGTGAGTGGGTGGGTGAGTGGGTGTGTACATGGGTGAGTGGGTGAGTGACTGGGTGAGTGAGCGGATGAGTGAGTATGTGTGACTGAGTGTGTTGTCAGTGTCTTAGGTAGGTCAGGCTGGCCGGGGAATTGCTATGGAGCCATGAATGGTCTTAAGTCTTCATCTTCCCGTTCCCGCCTCTGCAGTGCTGAGCTGGGCCGTGTGGAGACCCAGCTGGGATAATGTGGAGCTGGGGACCAAAGCCGGGGCTTTCTGTATACTAAGCAGTTGCTCTTCCTTCTGAGCCCCCGCTCCAGGCCCTGGTCTGGGTCACTGAATCTACACAGGCTCTCCTGGGAAGCCCACTCCTCTAGGAAGTGCGAGGGCTCTGAAGCGGTGATTAATTGAGGTTAAACCTTGAGAGATGCTTGTTCAAAAAACATTTACCTTCACAAGTATATGTCATTGTTACAGGGGACAAAAATAAATGATTAAAGAGAAAAACATTTTTTAATCTGTCAAGCTAGAAAGTTTCTCCCCTGGTGTTGTTTTTAAATTATTGCTTAACTGAGTGATGAGCCAGAAATAATTTTTATAAATAAATTCCAAAATTTAAGCCTCGATGTAATTTGTTTATGAGCATCTTTGCTTTATCTTAATAAGATTTTAAAAATATTTATAGAACGGCCAAGATGTCTGGGAGAGAAATACCTTCAAAAATCAAACTAATAAGGTATTACATGTGGACAAGTGTCTGTGGGCCCATGGCATGGCGGGGCCTCTGTGCTTGGCTGGTGAGGGCTTCAAATCTTTCTAAAAGCCAAGCTGGGGTTCTTTCCCACTCATTCTCTACCTGTTCCCATGTGCTACCTCTCCAAACCATAGGTCCCTCAGCTGGTTTGTGCAAACTGGTTTTCCATCATCACAACGAAAGACCTGAGACCATTAACTTCTGCGAGGAGAACCTTCCACTTCTACAGGAAAGGCTTATTTGGGCTAATGGATTCAGAAACTCCAGCCCATGGTCAGTTGGGCACCCGGTGACCTAGTAGGCATGTGCAGGAGAACAAGCCACTTACATTATGATCAGGGAACAAAGAGAACAAGGAAGAGAAGGAGTCCCATAGAACACTTGAAGGACACACACATATCCAGTATTTAAAAAAAAAACAAAAACAAAAAACCTTCCAGGTAGGCCCCACTTTTTAAATGAACCACGCTGTGCACCAGGACTTTAACACATGGGCCTCTGGGAGACACTCAACATCTGAATCACAACACCTGTCCAACGACTCTTGTCTTAGGGAGATTGATAAGAAGACGCTCTACAAGAGGGTTTTGTCGGCTTAATGCTTGATTGGGTTTGGGAAGCATGCAACTGCTCCTCTGAAATGGGATTCTATTTACTAAGCCTTAGCTACAAAACACTTCCATGGCCTCATGCATTTAAATACTTGTTCCCAGTTCGTGGTACAATTTTAAAAGGTTCACAATTTTATAGGTTGTGAAACTTAAGGTTGAGCCTGGATGGGTAAGTCGATTGCTGGAAGCAGGTCTTGAGGTTTGTTTTGCTTGCTTGTTTTAAAAAAAATTTTTTTAAGATTTATTTATTTTATGTCCGTGAATTTTTTGCCTGGATGTGCTTGCAATGTCTATGGAGACAAGGAGAGGACATCATATCCCCTGGGACTGGAATTATGGATGGTAAGGAACCACCACCATGTGTTCTGGGAATCGAACCTTGGTTCTCTGGAAGGGCAATGAGTGATCTTCACTGCTGAGCTGTTACCCAGGCCCAAGGGCCTTGAGGCTCTGCAGATCACCTGCTTCCTGTTTCCTTTCCTCAGCTTCCAAATCCACCCAGACACCAATAAGTCACCTCATGTTCCTGCCTCCAGCTTGTCTTGCTGCCCAGACTTCCCAACATGATGGACTGTATCCTCACATCCCGAGTCATAATAAAGTCTTCCTCAAGTTGCCTCTTGTCAGGTATTTGGTCTCAGTAGAAATGAAAGCTCCAAACCTAAGTCCCCTGCCCCCATCCTCCAGGACAGCAAAGACTGCCTTCAGGAAACTGCTTCAGGTCCTTGACCTCTCTTTTCTTCCCCACAAATTATGCAAATTAAATCTAGTGCACATACCACAGGCTCCGGGGAGCACCCACGGCACCAAGCCCTCCTGAGAGTCCTGAGAAACTGTTCTGCTTCTATGAGTCTTCTGCACATGCTCTTTCCAAGACAAGAGGGCAGTTTACAGCTGCACCCCACAAACTTTCCAACTGGAAACTTAGCAGGGCAGAAGTATGAGCTTTTTTTTTTTTTTTTTTTTTTTTTTTTTTTTTTTTTTTTACCAGCTTAGCCTAAGTTTTTTCCATAGTTCTCCAGAGTCAGGATGCCCTCTCCAGACTATCAGACCTATCAGACTTGGGTGCATTTCTAAGTGTGTGTGTGTGTGTGTGTGTGTGTGTGGTGTATGCATGTGCACACATGTGTATGCTACTGCATTTGCTGAAACGTGCACATGAGAAGACCAGAGGTCAATGTTAGAGGTCTTCCTTTGTTCCTCACCTTACTTTTTGAGACAGGATCTCTCATGGGACCTGGAGTTTGCTGCTTGCTCTTTCAGCTAGATTGGCTGGCCAGGGAGCACCAGGAGGCATCGCCTCTGCCTCCTCCGCACTGAGATGACACCATTGCCTGAATCTTACTTGGATGCTGGGAACCCGACTCAGGGCCTGTGCTTACGAAGCAAGTACTTTACCCAGGAAGCCATCTCTCCAGCCCTTGCACTTCACAATTTGTGTGCAAATATAGACAGTTCATGTTCCAATCCACGCCCAGTGCACCCAACTACAGGGAAGAGGCTGAAACTTTATGCAACCTTGGCTCCCATCATGCCAGGGCACTTCCTGGTCAACAATGTGGGAGTTGTCTTCATACAGAACAATGCCATGTGCTCACTTTGATCTTTAGTCCTCCTCCTGTGGGAAGGACTCATTTCTAAACCCATCAGGCAGACCGTAGGTGGGGCCACACTATGGATGTTCAGTTTTCAGATGGTCAGCTGACACTGAACGGCTCCTGAGTCTTTTGTGCCATGTAGAAAATCCCAAGGCTCTCTGCCAGGTTGTACAGCAGTACTGGGGGCAATGCAATGGTGACCCTGGGGTTTCTGTCACAACACCCATGTGCTCTCTTGCTAATTCACGGAGGAATCCATAACAGGTCTCTTTTTTGCTTTAAATCTACAGCCCAAACCTCAGCGCTGATAGTGGGCTGCGTGGCAGAAGACTCGTGTCCAAACCTCAGTGCTGATAGTGGGCTGCGTGGCAGAAGACTCGTGTCCAAACCTCAGTGCTGATAGTGGGCTGCGTGGCAGAAGACTCGTGTCTGATCAATGTGCTGCCTACAACAACAACTTTGAGGGCGGATGCGTGGAACATCCTTTATGGCCCCCAGGGGGAGAGCTGGAAAAACAGGATTCTAACAGAATGTGTTTATTTTTCTTGGCGGCCTGGCTAGGTGTTACAAGGAAAAGAAGAGCTTAGCGGTTAGCAAGCAGGAACAAAGCCAGCTGGAGGCTCCAGGAAACTGAGGGCTTTTGGGGATGGAAAATGCCCCCACATTTCCAGATTCTTAAAGAATGAGAGAGAAGGAGTAATGTTACAGAGCGGAGAGAGAGAGGAGGCTGTGTCTGGCTCCCGCTCTCAGAGCCATTGCAGTACATGGAGCTCCATAGAGACAGCGCGGGGCAAGCGAGAGCTGGACCGGCACTGGGCGACTCTGTGCCTCGCGGAGGAAAACCAACTAAACGTGGGCAAAGGAGATCCTAAGAAGCCAAGGGGCAAAGTGTCCTCATATGTATTCTTTGTGCAAACCTGCTGGGAGGAGCACAAGCAACGGATGCTTCTGTCAACTTCTCAGAGTTCTCCAAGAAGTGCTCAGAGAGGTGGAAGACCATGTCTGCTAAATAAAAGGGGGAATTTGAAGATATGGCAAAGGCTGACAAGGCTCATTATGAAGGAGAAATGAAAACCTACATCCCCCAAAGGGGAGACCAAAAAGCTCAAGGACCCCAATGCACCCAAGAGGCCTCCTTCGGCCTTCTTCCTGTTCTGTTCTGAGTACCGCCCAAAAATCAAAGGCGAGCATCCTGGCTCATCCATGGGTGATGTTGCAAAGAAGCTAGGAGAGATGTGGAACAACACTGGAGCGGATGACAAGCAGCCCTGCGAGAAGAAGGCTGCCGAGCTGAAGGAGAAGTGTGAGAAGGATATCGCTGCTTACAGAGGTGAAGGAAAACCTGATGCAGCGAAAAGGGGGATGGTCAAGGCTCCAAAGAGCAAGAAAAAGAAGGAAGAGGAAGATGATGAGGAGGATGAAGAAGATGAGGAAGAAGAGAAAGATGATGAAGAGGAAGATGATGATGAACAAGTTGGTTCTAGTGCAGGTTTTTTCTTGTCTATAAAGCATTTAACCCCCATGTATACAACTCACTCCTTTTAAAGAAAAAATTGAAATGTAGGCCATATAAGTTTTGCCTTTAAACTGTACAGTGTCTTTTTTTGTATAGTTAACACACTACCAAATGTGTCTTTAGATAGTCCTGTCCTGGTGGTGTTTTCAGTAGCCACTAACCTTGCCTGGTACAGTCTGGGGGTTGTAAATTGGCATGGAAATTTAAAGCAGGTTCTTGTTGGTACACAGCACAAATTACTTATATATGGGGACAGAAGTTTGGTTTTTGTTTTTCTTTTATTTTGGCTTTATTTGGGGGTTTTATTCTTCAGTTGTCTCTCATGCAGCTTATACGAAGATAATTATTCTGTTAATTGACTACCACTCTATAATATTGCAAAAAAAAAAAAAAAAAAAGCGGCTGTTTTGTTGACATTCTGAATGCTTCTAAGTAAATACAATTTTTTTTATTAAAAAAAGAAAATGAGAGAGAAGGTTTTAAATGGCTGTAGGTAACCAGCCTTTTTATATAGTGACTTGGCCTTGCTGGTAAAAAAAACCTTCTAGGCTGGGAGACAGCCAAAGTGCTGTCATGCAAACCTGAGAGACTTGAGTTTGAGTCCCAGAAACATGTAAAGAGTCAGGCATGGTGGCTCACACTTGTGATGTCAGTGCCGGGCTGATTGCTCTCTGGCCAGCCAGAAGGCCTACTTGGCACATGCCTTAGGGTTTCATTGCTCTGAAGAGATACCATGGCCAAGACAACTCTTACAAAGGGAAACATTTAATTAGGACTGGCTTAAAATTTCAGAGGTTCAGTCCATTATCGTCATGGCAGAAAGGAAGGCAGCATGCCAGTAGACATGGCACTGGAGCAGGAGCTGAGAGTTCTATACCTTTATTGGAGGCCAGCCTGCAGGAGACTGTCTCTTTTGCATTGGGAGTACTAGGAGCCCTCGAAGCCCACCTATATAGTGACGCACTTCCTCTTACAAGGCCACACCTATTAAAAGGCCACACCTTCTAATAGTGCCACTTCTCATGAGCCAAGCGTTTTCAACCACCACAGCACATTCCAGGACAGTGAGAGAAAATGAAAATGTCTCAAAAAAAAAAAAAAAAAATGAAACAGTGGGGTACTCCAGAGAAACAATACCTGAGTTTGTCCTCTGACCTACTCATGTGAACAATAACCTAACACACACACACACACACACACACACACACACACTCATTTCCTCCTGCCTGAGCCTGGATCATCTCAGGAAGACGGCCTCAGGACAGTAGATGCAGAGAGAGGCAGGGCACATATCCCACTGACTTGAGGACTATCTCCCGGGGAACCTAGGTGGGGCTAGGGGAGAGGGCTACAAGTCAAGCCTACTCTGCTTGCCATGCCCTGCTCTGACCATGGCCCAGGCACCAGCAAGAGTGAGTTTGTGTCTATCCCGGAGTGACAGGTTCAAATGCACTGCGTCTGAGAGGATGCTGAGTGGAGGAGACACACCCCCCTCTGAGAAGGCCTAGAATTCTCTGGGATTTGTGCCAATGCTGCCTACACTGTGTCCCTCAGCTGTTCTTTAGTGGTTCTGAGCTACTTATGCAGTTGTCATTGTCATAGCGATTCATCAGCCTGCAACATACGGGTGGGGGGGGCGACCAATGATGTGATTCCTGGAGCCTTGTGGAGACTCTGTCCCTCCCACTCACCACCCACCATGCCATGTGTCGAGAGAGTCTCAGCCAGTAAGACAGCGGAGCTAGGGACCATCTGAAAACCCATCTGTCCCAAGTCGGCAGCTAGGACTCACAGAGCTTTGTTCTGCTGAGGTATGGTGTCCTAACCCCTAAGTGGGGTTGAAGGGAGAGTCATCACGTTTCACAATAAAAACTGAAATGCTGCCAGCTGGGTCTCTTGTCCACCCAGACCATGGGACTCTCAGCTCCCCCATATCCATCCATATCCACCAAGGTCTTTGCAGCCTGTAGGCACAGACTGCTTGGCAGCCTCGTGAAGAGGGGCAGCACAGTCCCTCTGAACATGTAGGGCTTTCCCACAAAGAAGACTCTACATTTTCCGAGGAGGTGATCTTTGTGTGAGCCTAGGTGTCTTCACAGCAAGATGTCCAAAACCACACATTGGGCTACAGAAGGGGGTTTGCTCAGGTTGCGACCAAGATAAAAGACTTGTCAGAAACGTACCCTAACCAAGCCTGGCACAAGCTCCCCTCACAGGACATGCTTGGCTGTGGATACAGACACGGCCATCTACATTGCTCAGTGGAGTGGCAGAGTGTAGAAGTTCAGGGTCATGTGAACAGAGCGGCCTGAAACCCTCAGTTGGCCTTAACCTGGGTTGTGTAAGCTGGGCTTGAGTGACTCCTATCTGGGAGGATTGCTCTACCCAGTCTCCTTCTGACATCACATCCCTGTAAAGCAGTGGTTCTCTCCATGTTGGTGGTGATTCCTTTCTGTGTGCAGGGGTGTGTGGGGGTTGAATGACCCTTTCAAGGGGTCACTCACCTAAGACCACCTGGAAACACAGATACTTGTGTTATGATTCATAACAGTTGCAAAACTATAGTTATGAAGTAGCAATGTCAATAAGTTTATGGTTGGGGGGTCACCACAACATGAGGAACTATAGTAAAGGGTCACAGCATCAGGAAGGTTGAGGACCACAGCTTTAAAGTGAGCTTTTCTCTGACAGCTGGAGGATCAGCTGTTCTTTGTCCCATAATCATCTGCAGTACCAAAGGTCCCAGGTCCTGACTGCCCATCATACCCATCAGGGGAGACAGAAGAAGGAGAAGAAGGAGAGGAAGAAGGAGAAGGAGAAGGAGAAGGAGAAGGAGAAGGAGAAGGAGAAGGAGAAGGAGAAGGAGAAGGAGAAGGAGAAGGAGAAGGAGAAGGAGAAGGAGAAGGAGAAGGAGAAGAAGAAGAATCATGGTACTTCACCCAGATTCTAAAAGCTCCCTGTGGACCCTGAGCCATGGGGAAAGCCACATGGCCCAGGGAAGCCAGCTGTAAGGCAAGAAGACCTAACTTCAGACCCCAGCACCTAGTTAACAGACCAGTTGTGGTGATGATATACACCTGGTACCTCAGTGCTGAGGAGAAGGGGAGGGGAAGGAGGCTCCCTAGGGGATGGGGAAGCAGCAGGTCTAGCCAATCAGTAAGAGTTAGTTTCAGTGAGAGACTATCTTTAAAAATAACATGGAGATGGACAGAGGGGGAAACCCAGCGTTGGCCCCAGGTCTCCGCATGCCTGAGTGTGCACGCAGCTGTACTACATACACACAAAAGCCCTGTGGCAGTGCATCAAATAGACACACCACAGGTCATGTGTCTGCAGGCCCTCCAGCCATCCCCTCAGAGAGGATCAGATTGGTGACAGAGAATGTCTGCCTCACTTACACCACGGCCGGGCAGTGGGTGGTGTTCGCTGAATCTGGCTGATCCCACGTCTGTGACAGTGCATGTTTTTTGAGTCAGCATGCTCACCAGAGAACTCACTCCTAGGAGACAATTCAACTGCAGAGAGAAGCCTGCATATGCATGCATGTGGAATGCTATCTATGCAGGATCTAAGTCTACGATAAAAGAATGGCCTCTTTCTCGAGTGAGTGAGTGAGTTAGTAGCTATTTAAAAAGCTAAATATGCAAACACCTGTAACCTGGAAAATAACTGTATTGAGAAGTAAAAGAAACAAACTATTTTACATAAAGATTCATGATTATGTATACATAAAATAAAACTTTTTATAATTTCACATGCATAAGATAAAACAAAATGCTGGATAAAATAAACCTTTCGAAAAACTTAAACTACATTTCAAATTAGAACATAAGAGGTATGAATGTCCATATTTTTTAATGAATTAGAAGGGGTCAGGGGAGGTCAGATTCCTTCTAAAAACAAATGAATAAGACCCAGAGGTGCGGAGAACCAGAAGGAACAAGGACCCAGAGGGAAAAGGGACTCAAGAAGATACTGGACCCAAGAACCAGGGACCAGAAGGGTAGGGACCCAGGGAGATTGGGGATCCAGGGGAGCAGAAACCCAAGAAAACAGGAACCCAGGAGAGAAGGAACCCAGGGGAGCAGGAACCCAGGGATAGCAGGAATTCAGCAGGGAGGAGACATAGAGGAAGCAGAGCTCTAGAGGGAGCAGAAACACAGAGGATACAAAAACAATCAGGGAGGCCGGAAACTCTGAAGGACACCCATAGCCCAGATTCCTGATCTGACTAAGTCAGGACCTCCAAAAATGTCATGCTTCAGGAAGTAATGCCAAACCCTCCTGGAATCAACGGCGACGTCTCTATCAAAGACCTAGGTGCCATAAGGTGGACTCAAGGGACATTTTAAGAAGGAAAACCAGAAACCCAAGAGTAGAAATCAGACTTTCACATGGTGGGGGGTCTTTACTGAGGAACAACACTCTCATCCAACTTCCTGGTGAAAACGTATCTATCAAATTGACCGCGCATACTCCAAGTGGCAGGTCTTGCAGTGTGAATTGGGAGAACATCCTCTACCCAATACATACAAGGCCCTAGGGTCTGTATGCACTGCACAAAAACGATCAAGTAAATCAAACTAAGGTACCAAACCCCCAAACCAACCAAACAAACAAAACATTGCCAGTCACAACATCCTACAACAAAGGAAAACAGCAGGTACAGTAAAGTCTGGGAGATGCTCAGCTAGTCAGTGCCTGCCTTGAGAACACGAGGACTGAGTTAGGTACCCAGAACCCACACAAAAATGGTTCATGGGCCGGAGAGATGGATTAGCAATTAAGAGCACTGGCTGCATCCAAGTTCAATTCCCAGCACCCACATGGTGTTTCACAACCATCTGTAACTCCAGTCCCAGGGAATCTAATGGCCTCTTCCAGTCCAGGCATGCATGTGGTACATAGACATACATACAGACAAAACACTCATACATAGAAAATAGGAAAATAAACAAATCCAAAAATCATTTTAAATGGGTGCGGTGGCGTGTAGCTCTAATCCCAGTGCTGGGGAGGGAGAGAGAAAAGAATTCCTGGACTTTGCTGGCCAGTCAACCTGGCCTAACCAGCAAGCCCCAAGTCTTAACAAGAGATGCTGTCTCATTGGCCAAGAACAAAGAAGTAGGCTTCAAGCAGGAATCTGACATTAGACTAGAACAAAGAAATAATCTCAAGCAGGAATCTAAATATTAGGCCAGAACAAAGAAGTAATTTCAGATAGGATTCTAAATTTTAGACTAGAATGAGGAAGTAGGCTTCAGACATGAAAATTACCTTGGGCTATGATAGGGAAGTAGGCTCAGATACTTTGGTCATCCTGATAAGCCTTTAGAAACAGTGATCACGGGAGTGTTTGCATAATTGGGTTTAATGCCTTGCTTTTTCTTTGTCTATTTGTGTTTATTGTATTGCTTGTTCCTTGACTATTTGCATCTATTGTATTGCTAGACCCTCAACCTAAAAACTGACCTTATTGCATGCATATAATCAAAATGGTATAAAAGCATAAAGGAAAAGGGGGTATAGGGTAGGGGGTTCTAGGGAGGGGAAATGGGGAAAGGGGATGACATCTGTACTGTAAATAAATAAAATATCCAATAAAAATTTTTTAAAAGAAATCCTGTCTCAAATTATATCTATATATGTGTATATCATCTATATATCTGTATCATCTATATATCTATGTATCTATGTGTCTGTATATCTATGTATCATGTATCTATATATCTATATCTAATTATATATATCTAATAGCTATATACTCATCTTACTATGTATCTGTATATTTATCTCTATATCTGTATATCTACCTGTATATTTATCTCTATATAAGTATCTATTGATAGTTATAGCTCTGTAGATCGATATCTATATAGAGTTAGATAGACAGACAGACAAACTAATACATAATGTGAAGGATAACTGAAGAATAGCACTCTAGACTCACCCCTGAATTTATATGCATGTGTAGCTCCTAAACACATACTAAATAAATAACCAAATGAAAATAAAATGAAGCAATTTAAATACGCTTATGTATAACAAAAGTGTACTGCACCCCCTTCTGCCCCTCGATTGGTCCTTGTGGCTGGGGCAGACACCTAGCTGCTCTGCTCTGGTGAAGATAAAAAATCCTGAGACATTCTAGAGGAGCCACTGCACTCAGAGCAACAAGTAAGAACCCCTTCCCACTACCCTAAGTCCCAGAGCCACAACTGGGAGCCTGGGGTGCTCATGACAAATCAGCCAACCAAACCCCGCCCCTCCGGAATACCATTCCCCTTCCGCCCCTCACTTTTGGCTGGGGCAGACATCTAGCTGGTCTGCTCCTGTGAAGACACCATATCCTGAGCCATTCTAGAGAAGTCACTCCACTCAGAGCAGTGAACACCTAGCTAGTCTGCTCCCATGAAGACACCATATCCTGAGCCATCCTAGAGGAACCACTGTACTCAGAGCAGCAGGATTTCAGGATCCTGGAGGTGGCCTGAGTCCCAGCAGTTCTTCCACCCAGGAGCTCAGGATCACAGGATTACAGAGACATCTGGACTCTGAGGAGTTCTGACATAAGCAAGATAACTGGAAAGACAGGCTCCAGTCAGAGACAGTGAATGCAGGTAGCACTAGAGTTAACCAGATGATGAAAGGCAAGCACAAGAACATAAGCAACAGAAACCAAAGTTACTTGGCATCATCAGAACCCAGTTCTCCCACCATAGCAAGCCCTGGATACCCCCATCACACTGGAAAAGCAGGATTCAGAATTAAAATCACTTCTCATGATGATGATAGAGGACTTTAAGAAGGACATAAATAACTCCCTTAAAGAAGTACAGAAGAACACAGGTAAACAGGTAGAAGCCCTTAAAGAGGAAACACAAAAATCCCTTATGCAAGAAAACACAACCAAGCAGGTGAAGAAATTAAACAAAACTATCCAGGATCTAAAAATGGAAATAGAAACAATAAAAAAAATCACAAAGGGAGACTACCCTGGAGATAGAAAACCTAGGAAAGAGATCAGGAGTCATAAACACAAGCATCACCAACAGAATACAAAAGATAGAAGAGAGAATCTCAGGTGCAGAAGATAGATGGAAAACATTGATACAACTGTCAAAGAAAATGCAAAATGCAAAAAGCTCCTAACCCAAAACATCCAGGAAATCCAGGACACAATGAGAAGACCAAACCTAAGGATAATAGGTATAGATGAGAGTCAAGATTCCCAACTTAAAGGGCCAGTAAATATCTTCAACAAAATTATAAAGGAAAACTTCCCTAACCTAAAGAAAGAGAAGCCCATGAACATACAAGACCCTACAGAACTCCAAATAGACTAGACCAGAAAAGAAATTCCTCCTGTCACATAATAATCAAAACATCAAATGCACAAAACAAAGAAAAATACTAAAAGCAGTAAGGGAAAAATGTAAAGTAACATATAAAGGCAGACCTATAAAAATTACACCACACTTCTCACCAGAGACTATAAAAGCCAGAAGATCCTGGACTGATATCATACAGACCCTAAGAGAACACAAATGCCAGCCCAGACTACTATACCCAGCAAAACTCTCAATGACTGTTGATGGAGAAACCAAGATATTCCATGACAAAACCAAATTTACACAATATCTTCCCACAAATCCAGCACTTCAAAGGATGATTGATGGAAAACTTCAACACAATGGGGGAAACTACAACCTAGAAAAAGCAAGCACGTAATCTTCCAACAACCCCAAAAGAAGATAGATACACAAGCATAATTCCATCTCTAATAACAAAAATAACAGGAAACAATAATCATTTTTTCTTAATATCTCTTAACATCAATGGACTCAACTCTTCAATAAAAAGACATAGACTATCAGACTGGATACATAAACAGGATACAGAATTTTGGTGCATACAGGAAATGCACCTCAGTGACAAAGACAGACACTACCTCAGAGTAAAAGGATGGAAAACAATTTTCCAAGCAAATGGTCCCAAGAAACAAGCTGGAGTAGCCATTCTAATATCAAATAAAATCAACTTTCAACCAAAAGTAATCAAAAAAGATCAGGAAGGACACTTGATACTCATCAAAGGAAAAATCTACCAAGATGAACTCTCAATTCTGAACACCTATGCTCCAAATGCACGGGCACCCACATATATAAAAGAAACTTTACTAAAGCTCAAAGTACACATTGCACCTCACACAATAATAGTGGGTGATTTCAACACCCCACTCTCAGAAATGAACAGATCATGGAAACAAAAACTAAACCAAGACAATGAAACTAACAGAAGTTATAAACCAATTGAACTTAACTGATATCTATAGAACATTTCATCCTAAAACAAAAGAATATATCTTTTTCTCAGCACCTCATGGTACCTTCTCCAAAATAGACCATAGAATTGGTCACAAAACAGGCCTCAACAGATACAAAAAGATTGAAATAATCCCTTGCATCCTATCAGATCACCGGGGACTAAGGCTGGTTTTTAATAATGACAAAAATAATGGAAAGCTCACATACACATGGAAACTGAACAACACTCTACTCAATGATGACCTGGTCAAGGAAGAAATAAATAAAGAAATTAAAGATGCTGGGGCCCGAGCTACCCCACATTTGGGGGCCAAAATGTCCCCCAAATGTCTCAGACCACTCTGTCAATATTGGAATCCGCACTGCCAAAAGCCTTGGGGGCTAAGTTGTTAGGACCCGCACTGCCCCAAGCTGCTTCAGTTCCCGGGTCGGGGTTCAGCAAGAGAGAGAATGAGGATGGACTCGAAGAATGGAGACCAGACAGAGTGTGATTCAATCCCGTTTATTCTTCAGTCTCTCCTCCTAGTCCAAGTTCCAAGTCTTGAGTTCCTAGTCCCTAGTGCCTCCAAGTTGCAAGTTACTTCTTCCACGTGCTAAGTGCCTAATGTCTAATTCCATGTTCTTCCTCCAAGTGCCAAGTGCCTAATACCTAATGCCTAATAACTAACTCCAAGTTGTACTCTTCCGAGTGCCTAATTCCTACTCCAAGTTGTACTCTTTAAGTTGTACTCTCTAACCTAATTCCTAGTTCCAAGTTGTATTGAACTCTTCTGTCTGCCTCTTGCCTTTTATATGTCTCACTTCTAAGCCACACCCTTAAGTCACACCCTTAGGTTTTATCTCTAAATCATGCCCTTAAGTCTGGCTCTAAATCACAGCTTTAAGTCTCACATACCCAAGGGAAGATCCTGGGTATCTAAAACAAGATGTTATCAGAGTGTGCTCAGCTGTTGCAGGCTATTGTAATCAAATCTCTTGTCAGGGTATATGGCTCAAGATGGCTGCAAGGATGATAGCCACCTTCTGTCAGCTCCCCACATAAAGACTTTTTAGAATTTAATGAAACTGAGGACACATTATACCAAAACTTGTGGGACTCCATGAAAGCAGTGCTAAGAGGAAAACTCATAGCTCTAAGTGCTTACAAAAAGAAACTGGAGAGAGCATACACTGACAACTGGACAGCACACCTGAAAGTTCTAGAACAAGAAAGAAGCAAATACACCCAAGAGGAGTAGACAGCAGGAAATAATCAAACTCAGGGCTGAAATCAACCAAGTAGAAACAAAAAGAACTACACAAAGTATCAACAAAACCAGGAGCTGATTCTTTGAGAAAATCAACAAGATAGATAAACCCTTAGCCAGACTAACCAGAGGGCACAGAGACAGTATCCAAATTAATAAAATCAGAACTGAAAAGGGAGACATAACAACAGAAACTGAGGAAATTTTTAAAAATTATCAGATCCCACTACAAAGGCCTATACTCAACAAAACTGGAAAATCAGGGTGAAATGGACAATTTTCTAGACAGATACCAGGTACCAAAGTTAAATCAAGAGCAAATAAACCATCTAAACAGTCCCATAATCCCTAAAGAAATAGTGGCAGTCATTGAAAGTCTCCCCACCAAAAAAAACCCAGGACCAGATGGTTTTAGTGAAGAATTCTATAAGACCTTCAAGGAAGACCTAATACCAATTCTCTTCAAACTATTCCACAAAATAGAAACAGAAGGAACTGTTGGGAGCTGACTTTTAGCAGAAAGCAGCTATCATCTTTGCAGCCATCTCCATATACCCTAATAAGAGACTTGTTTTTCAACAGCCCACAACAGCTGAGCACACTCTGATAAACATCCTGTTTATCCCACATATCTTGTTTTGCTCTTTTGTGACCCCAGCTGCATGGTGCAGGTGGTAAAGTGTCTTCAGCTGTGTTCCCCTGCTTGTGCTTATAAATACCCAGGATTTCCTTGCAAGGAGGAGAGACAATAAGAGAGAGACAATAAGAGGAGACAATAAACGAGAAAGGAGACTTGACCACACACTCTGGTTTGTCTCCATTCCTTGAGTCTCTTCCCCTTCTTCCCCCACTCTCTCTCTTGACCAGAGCACTTAGCCCCAAAGCGTGGGGCAGTGCGGGCCTCAACAAGGAACAGTACCCAATTCATTCTATGAAGCTACATACCTAAATCTCACAAAGACCCAACAAAGAAAGAGAACTTCAGACCAAACTCCCTTATGAATATCAATACAAAAAGTACTCAATAAAATTCTCACAAACCGAATCTAAGAACACATCAAAACAATCACCCACCATGATCAAGTAGGCTTTATCCCAGGAATGCAGGGATGGTTCAATATTCAAAGATCCATCAATGTAATCCACTATATAAACAAACTCAAAGAAAAAAACCCACATGATCATCTCACTAGATGCTGAGAAAGCATTTGACAAAATTCAACACCCCTTCATGATAAAAGTCTTGGAAAGATCAGGAATCCAAGGCCTATACCTAAACATAGTAAAAGCAATATACAGCAAACCAGTAGCCAACATCAAACTAAATGGAGAGAAACTTGAAGCAATCCCACTAAGATCAGGGACTAGACAAGGCTACCTACTCTCTCCCTACCTATTCAATATAGCACTGGAAGTCCTAGCTAGAACAATTAGACAACAAAAAGAAGTCAAAGGGATACAAATAGGAAAGGAAGAAGTCAAAATATCACTATTTGCAGAAGATATGATAGTATACCTAAGTGACCCCAAAACTTCCACCAGAGAACTCCTAAACCTGATTAAAAAAAAAAAAACTTCAAGTTTTCAGCAAGTGGCTGGTTATAAAATCAACTCAAATGAGTAACCTTCCTCTACTCAAAACATAAACAGGCTGAGAAAGAAATTAGGGAAATGACACCCTTCACAATAGTCACAAATAATATAAAATTCCTTGGTGTGAATCTAACCAAGCAAGTGAAAGATCTATATGACAAGAACTTCAAGTCTCTGAAGAAAGAAATTGAAGAAGATCTCAGAAGATGGAAAGAGCTCCCATGCTCATGGATTGGCAGGATTAATATAGTAAAAATGGCCATCTTGCCAAAAGCAATCTACAGATTCAATGCAATCCCCATTAAAATCCCAACTCAATTCTTCACAGAGTTAGAAAGAGAAATTCTCAAATTCATTTGGAATAACAAAAAACCCAGTATATCGAAAACTATTCTCAACAGTAAAAGAACTTCTGAAGGAATCACCATTCCTGACCTCAAGCTGTACTACAGAGCAATAGTGATAAAAACTGCATGGTGTTGGTACAGAGACAGGCAGGAAGATCAATGGAATAGAATTGGAGACCCAGAAATGAGGCCACACACCTATGGTCACTTGAACTTTGACAAAGAAGCTAAAACTGTCCAGTGGAAAAAGGACAGCATTTCCAATAAATGGTGCTGGTTCAACTGGAGGACAACATGTAGAATATAAATTGACCCATTCTTATCTCCTTTAACAAAGCTCAAGTCCAAGTGGGTAAAGGACCTTCACATAAAACCAGATACACTGAAACTAATAGAAGAGAAGGTGAGGAAGAACCTTGAATATTTGGGCACAGGGGGAAAGTTCCTGAACAGAACACTAATGGCTTATGCTCTAAGTTCAAGAATTGACAAATGGGACCTCATCAAATTGCAAAGTTTCTGTAAGGCAAAGGACACGGTCAATAGGACAAAACGGCAACCAACAGATTGGGACAAGATCTTTATCAATCCCACATCCGACAGAGGGCTAATATCCAATATATACAAAACTCAAGAAGTTAGACTCCAGACAACCAAATAACCCTATTAAAAATGGGGTACAGAGTTAAACAAAGAATTCCCAACTGAGGAAACTCGAATGGCTGAGAAGCACCTTAAGAAATGCTCAACATCCTTAGTCATCAGGGAAATGCAAATCAAAACAACCCTGAGATTCCACCTCACACCAGTCAGAATGGCTAAGATCAAAAACTCAGGTGATAGTAGATGCTGGCGAGGATGTGGAGAAAGAGGAACACTCCTCCATTATTGGTGGGATTGCAAAATGGTGCAACCACTCTGGAAATCAGTCTGGCAGTTCCTCAGAAAATTGGACATAGCATTACCTGAGGACCCAGCTATACCACTCCTAGGCATATACCCAGAAGATGCTACAACATATAATAAGGACATATGCTCCACTATGTTCATAGCAGCCTTATTTATAATAGCCAGAAGCTGGAAAGAACCCAGATGTCTTTCAACAGAGAAATGGATGCAAAAAAATGTGGTATATTTACACAATGGAGTATTACTCAGCTATTAAAAACAATGAATTAGAGAAATTCTTAGGTAAATGGATGGAACTAGAAAATATCATCCTGAGTGAGGTAACCCAATCAAAAAAGAACACACATGGTATGCACTCACTGATAATTGTATATTTGCTCAGAAGCTTGGAATAGCCAAGATTCAACTCACAGACCACATGAAGCTCATGAAGAAGGAAGACCAAGTGTGGGTGCTTTGGTCCTTCTTAGAAGGATTAACAAAATACTCAAGGGAGCAAATGTGGAGACAAAGTGTAGGACAGAAACTGAAGGAGGGGCCATCTGGAGACTGTTCCACCTGGGGATCCACCCCATGTGCAGTCACCAAAGGTAGAGACTGATGTGAATGTCAGGAAGAGCATGCTGACAGGAGCCTGATGTAGCTGTCTCCTTAGAGGTCTGCCAGAGTCTGACATATTCAGAGGCAGTTGCTCACAGCTAACCATTGAGCTGATAAAGGGGTTTCCAACGGAGGAGTTAGAGAGACGACTGAAGGAGCTGAAAGGGTTTGTGGCCCCATGAGGAGAGCAACAATAATAACCAACCAGAGCTCCCAGGGCCTAAACCGCCAGCCTGGGAGCACTTAGGGAGGGACCCATGGCTCCAGCTGTATATGTAGAGGAGGATGGCCATGTCAGCATACGTGGAAAAGGAGGTCCTTGGTCCCATGAAGGCTGGATGCCCAGTTGGGGGGGAGATTCGAGGGTGGGGAGGTGGGAGAGGGGAGGTAGGTGAGGGCACATCCTCATAGAAGCAGGAGGAGGGGGATGGGATAGGGGCTTTCTAGACAGGGGGAATGGGGTAAGGGGATAACATCTGAAGTGTAAATAAAATATCCAATAAAAAAAAGTGGGCTGCATCTGATAAATAGCTATATGAGAGCTTAGAGAGATAGCTTTGGGGTTAAGAATTTAGTCTATTGCAATCATGAAGACCAGGGTTTGGGTTCCAGCAGCCACAGAACAAGCTACACAAATCACAAATGCATATAACTCCAGCCCTCAGAGAGTCAATGGCTTCTTCTGTCCTTGGCATGCACCTGCACACACATGTGCGTGCACTCATACTCACACACAAACATACATGCATGCATACATTAGTAACTAATTAAAATATACACTGTGATGTTGGTGACTCCCGCCTCTTGTGATGCGGACAGCTGCCTTCCATTTCTTCTGAGGAGAGTTCTATGGAGCTGCAGTCTTTGTGGGGCTTTTTGCATTCTCTTTGTGCTGAGCTGGGATTCACTCTGGTCTGAGGGTCTTTAGTCCCTGGCCATGCCTCCCGCAGCCACACAGGGCTCCACGCCATGAAGGATGCCTGTGAATGTGAGATCATGACTGAGTTCTTCCGTGACATCAACCATGTTCACTGTGTTCTTATTGGCCACAGCATTCTGCATGCTTCCACTGGTGAGCAGACGCCTCTCCCCCTAAACGTGGCCTTTCTTTATTGAGGAGCTTAAATGAGCAGTAACCTGTATTAATTAGCATTTCAGTTAGTTATGATTTGTATTTCTCTGATAAGTATAATGTTTATAAACAAATTGAAAATTTTTTCTCTTACAAATACGAGGGTGTTTTTAGAAGTCTAAATTATTTTTAGCCTTTCAACAAATACATCGGAATCAACTTTGTGAGTTGCTTGCTCTAATCCATCCCTTCTTGTGTTGTTCAGTGCTGCCTTTAGAACTCAGTTCCTGTGCATACTAGGCAAGTGCTCTAACACCAAGCTCCACCTCCTGCCCAAACTTGTGTTTTTCTTGACCTGCTGGGAGATGTTGCTGTTATTATTAGATTGTGTTGCTAGGCTCCATGTTCAGGTCCTCAACTCTAGATGATTTCTCTGAGGCCACACTGGACTCCCTAAGACCTTTGAGGACCCTGTCTTTTCTAAGCAGACGATATCTAACTTCAGTCAGAAATGGAGACACATTCTAGGTGACAGAGGGACAGATTGGTCGTTGCTGTTGGCTTTGAAGCTGGACAAAAAAACCACAGCCAAGGAAACCAGGGTGCCCAGGAAGCTGGTGGGGGTCAGGTCCTCTCAGGCATCAGGCGAAAAGAACATCAGTGTGTTGACTTTCTACAAATCTTATTATCTTTGGAACTGTGGGCAACAGGACTGTTGTTTTAAGCCACTGAAGGTGTGTCTGTATGTTGAAGCAGAGGCAACGGGCTAAACCTGATTGTGTAGAGAAATGCTATCCTCCTGGGTCCTTATTTTCCTTCCTTTGTGCCTGATAAGATGGTCTACTTTGAATACCCAACTTTGTCTTCCTCCTGCTCAGACCTCCTTGAGTCCTAGGGAGAATCTAGCCCAGGGCTGTGAGGAGTACCTCTCCTTGTTCTCAACGCCCCCCCCCCCCTCAGCTCTGTCAGCTAGAACTGTGGTTTTGACATGTGCCTTGGGGGAGGCAGGCCCCTCTGCATCTTCCCTTTAGGTCCCTCTGGGCACAGTGCTCACCACATCTGCTGGTCAAGTGAGCTGCTGGCTCACAGAAGCTCTCATATAGAAAGTGAAGGGCTCATGCATGCTCCCAGCCTCTTAGGAATGCTTTTCCTAGCACCAAGGCGACTTTTTAATGGCCATGTAAATTGCTGTGAGTGAGCCATGAAGGGACACGGGAGCAGGAATGGGGACAAGTCACTTATGGTAGTGGCAGAGTTGGGGGTCAGAGGCAGATGGCCCAAGGGGATACAGTATTGGCTGTTACCTCAGTGTTTATAATTGGGCTTTCCAACCCTTCCTGACTGTCAAGTTCATAGGCAACGCTGCTGGATGATTCTGATATGGTGAACTATTCAAAAGTAACACACACACACACACACACAAGAACACAGACACCTGTCTTTCAGAGAACAAGCAGCTTTTGGAAATGCAATTTTTTCTTTGTGGTGAGAATATATATACGTATGTGAAGAAAGCCAGGTCGGAGGTCATGGGCTGTGTGGAGTGTGAGCAATGGACAGAGCAGGGCAGGGTGGGCACACTCCTTCCTTAGCTGGCAGTGAAGACGGAAGACTCCTGTTGCTGGTGTGTTCGGGTCTGGGAGGAATGCTCCCTGTGTGGGGAGCTAGACGAGGCACACCTTCATCTCAGAAACTTTGAAGCTGTAGTTGTAACCCCTCCATGAATTCCAATTGACACCATTTGCAAGCTCTTATGGGGACCCCTAAGGTAAAGGCCATTCCGGTTGGAAGTGTGGCAGTCAGCATACCACCAGGCTCTGTGAAAATGCTTGGCACAGCTGGAAGAACTCAGGTCGTTGTCTTGGTCTTTGGTGGAGAAGAATCTGTTGTTTTGGAAAGTCAGGGAGTCACCTGTTCAGAAAGAACATGCATCACACAGAGGCTAGACTCCCAATAGACAACCCATCTCCCACCTTGGATGTTCCTATTCTCAATCAGAGGATTTATCAGTTGAGATCCAGGTGAGAAACCCAGCTACACAAGCCTTGGGAGAGAGTATTCATCAGATATGACCCTCTCGTTCTGGTCCAGCAAGTCCCAGTGGCCATTGGCATCTCTCTCCCTCACTACACTATCTGTTCCCTTGGGAACCCTCTGAACAGCACCACAGCAACTGGCTCTCTTTCTCCTGTAGCCCGAGTCTCTCTGGGACTTCTCTTGACTTCTCTCTTGCCCTGGCTGTCTCTCAGTAGGCACCGAATGGTTTCATGCCTCCAGGCCTCTAGGATTCATCCTGTTCTACTTCCTTGTTGGACATGAAGCTTACAAGGAGCTTCTAATGGCCTCACCCACAGAACACCATCAAAGCACATCCCGGATTTGGCTGATTTTTTTTCAGTCCAAGGCAGTATGGTGCAAAGTGAATGCACATGTTTCAGAGCTGTCGCCACTGAAGCCCCTGAGGATGTGGCCTGTCTCCCTTAGCTCTGAGTCCAGAAGTTAAATAGGTGTGGTCAGGCCCCAAGGTTCCTCAAGTCACACTGGGAATCTCTTCAATCCCCTGTCCCCAGGTTCATATGCTGTAGGGTGCACTGTGTAAGACGCACTTCCCAGACCACAAATCCTTCTAGGAAATAAGGGCTGCTTCTGTTTGGAGATGAAACATCCCCTAAAAGTGCTGTAGGCTGAAGGCCTAGTTGAGTGCAAGCACTGTTTGGGGTCAGGTGATTGGATTGAGTGAGCTGAGACCTCAGTAGGTTGGTCACTGATAGATTCCTAGTAGCCCATTGGGAGATGGTGACACTGGGAAGGCAGGGCCTGGTTAGCAGAAGAGGCTCACTAGGACATGCCTTTGAAGAATGTTCAGCCCCCTTCTCTGCTTCTCGTTGGCCCTAGAATGAGAGGATTTGTTCCATCACAGGTTTCCACCATGACCTCACCTTGGGTCCAAGTGACTAAGGATGAAACCGTGGGTCAAAATTAGTCTTCCTTCCTTCTGAGTTTACTTCCTTTAGTTCTCTGTCACAAAGATGGAAGGCTGACTAACTCAAGGTCCCAAATATGTTTTTTCTTTGGGGAAACAAGGCTTTAGCAGCCAGGGAGAGATGATCATCTCCTCTGACGTCATCAGAGATAGTAGTCAGTGGTCCTCAGTCACTGTGCAATGGAGCTGGGTGTGAGCCCTTGGGAGTGCTAACAGACCGCCTCCCATGGGACTCTCATGGGACGCACGTGGACCTAAGATGCAGGTATTAGTATTTTGCTGATGGCAGTCCTAGGCTCAAGGCCACCAAGGGGCGATGAAAAGCCTTCTGCTCAGAGTAGCTCAGAAGTCCCCACCTCACAGCCTGCCCCCAACCCCCTAGCTGCTCACCAGCACCACCGCCAAGAAAGTTCCCCAGGACGAGCTTGTATTTCTCTGTCTCTCCCTGGATCCGGAAGGAGCTGTACTTGGCAAAGA
The DNA here is from genome assembly GCF_011762505.2 of Arvicanthis niloticus. Classification (NCBI taxonomy): domain Eukaryota; kingdom Metazoa; phylum Chordata; class Mammalia; order Rodentia; family Muridae; genus Arvicanthis; species Arvicanthis niloticus. The sequence continues at coordinate 5,345,429 of NC_047659.1, forward strand.
CATGCTTGCCGTCAAAGTCTGCAAGATCCACCCTCAGCTCACTGGTTCCTTCAGGGAGAGGAGGGGGGGATGTTAAGGCTCAGAAGAGATGGGAGTCCGATATGATACCCGAAAGTCCTAAGGAATTCACCTGAGTAGGTACCAACATCTTTTGGCTATAGAAGTTCCTCGGGGGTGCCCCATGCTTCTAGGCACCTCTGTCTGTTCTAAAGGCAGTACCTGAAAACCCACTGGCAGTGCTCCCTTGGCATGACCCAGCATGCTTTATTCTGTGAATTCTCCCAGAGGATTGTGCTTTTAAATGCAGTAGTCTGAACCTGGATGTGCAAGGTTTTAGCTTTAAAAAAAAAAAACTGGGTGCACAGAGGCAGACACAATAAGGTGTCCTGGTAGTGGGTAAGAGACAAAAGGCTATGTGGTTTTCAGACAGGTCATGAGCTAGTGTTTTGTACCACAGTGGGAGGAGAAGGGACTAGGGGAGCTTGCTCTCTCTGTGACTTGTAGAGACAAGGGGGACTTTTGTAGGACCCAGAGGCAAGTGTTCTAGATGAATTAACAGCTAGACATGAGAAACGATGTCCCAAGACATCTTTTGGGTCCTGAGATGTCATATCCCACAGCTAGAGGAGTCCCTTATCCCCCGACCCTCAGCCTGTGGAAGGCCACAGATGGGATCTCATGCCCTGGGGTGACGTTGCTGAGTATTGTGTACTCTAACCACCCAGGTCTCCTCTGCCCCATGGCCCAGGTCTCAGGGTCCCAAGGTGAGCCTATATGGCCGGCATTGCCTACCCTCAGTGGTTAAAGTGTGAATGTTATCATTCCCCAGCCAGAACTCCCCCAGCTGACTGCCGAAGCCCTGCTTGTATGGGGAGAACAAGTGTGCTTGGAGTCTCCTCAAGTACTAATGTTGTGGCCCAGGGTTCCAGTGACTGTACCCCGCAGCAGATCCAATATGGGGTTTGCCCTACTCCTTGCTGGAGGGCTGGTCAGGAAGGTGCTGGTCCCTTTGAGCCTCTGTCTTATAATATTAGGCAGGTGAAGAAGAAAACCACAGCCCAGCTTTCAGGGCAGCTGTGAAAGTGTCTGTTGCCTAGATGTCTTACAGGGGCCAAGTGGAGCAAACATTGATAGGACACAGGGCTGGAAAGCACGCCTGGAGTGCCTTAGATGGTCCAGAGAAGCCCTCCTGGGTCTTTTCAGACTAGTTGGACCTAGTTTTTGTCACTGACCACTCTGTCAAGGTACCCGGTGTAAGACCCAAGGCAAGGAGGGCCCGAAGTAGACATCCAAGTTCAGAAGACCTCCCTCCCATCATTACTGTCCCCTTCCATATACCCTCCTTCCCCAGCACACACCTCTATCTCCTTTGACACCTGCCTCTCCCTTGGGCCCTGGGGCTCCAGGCAAGCCAGGGCAGCCTTGAAGGATGGTGAGCTTGTTGGAACCTTCCAGACCCAGGACCTTCACTTCTGCGGAACAACACAAGCATCAGTTGGTAGTAATACCATATACCACCTGCCCTGAGGGCAACTGTCAGCCCAGCCATGTCAGGCAGAGGGCTGCGGACAGAATCATCAGCCTCCTCTGGAGAGATGGACAGAAGTCAGGTCTTCCTTTGATAGGGATTAGGTCTATCATTGCCCTGGGAGCTGGGCAGATGGGAGGAGGATGCAGGATAGATCTGTGTCTGGTGTGGGGGGAGCTGCTTGAGAATGAGTCCTCCAGTTACCAATGCTGTCATTTGACAGATCACCTAAGCCCCTGTGTCCTCAGCTTCAAGTGGTTATAGGAGCTAGAGAGAGGCCCAGGGCTTAAGAGCACTTGTTCCTGCAGAGGACCTAGGTTTGATTACCGCAACTGTCAGTAACTCCAGTTCCAGAGGATCTGATGCCTTCTTCTGGCTTCTGCAGACGTCAGGCGTGCAAAACGGTGCACAGACATACATACAGGCAAAACAGCCATACACACTTAAAAAATGTGTTTTCTTAGAGAACAGGGCTCAGTTTGAGAATGAGAACTAAATTCTTGCCATCACTCTAGAACTTAAAGAAAGCTTTGGAAATGGTTACAGAAAAACAAGAGTCAATCTTGCTAGGAAACTGAGTTAATGTAACTTTTTTTCCCCTCCAACTCCTGAGGGTTGACCATGCAATGACTGGACTAAAGAGGATCTTCTCGGGGAGGGGACATGCGCACCCCAAAGCACAGCAGGAACCAAACAGAAATTGCTACATTTTGTAAAATATCGTCAATTTGCTGACTTGCAAAGTGCATACTTCTGCAGAAGAACTCTTGAGATATCAGAATAGGGAAGGGCTCACCTCAGAGACCAGAGACTTGTCTTCAGTATGCTTCTTGCCAGGTTTTGTTCTTTGCTTTTGTTTTTATTTTTTTGAGATTATAATTACATCTCTCCCTTCCCTTTCCTTCCTCCAAATCCTTCGAAATCCCGTTTCCATGTTCGAATTCATGGCCTCATTTTTCACAAATTATTATTGTATATGCATACACATATATGTCTAAATATATTTATATATAATGTATATATGCATACATATGCATATACATATAACATGTGTATTTATATACATATAAATTTCCAAATATAACCTGCTGAGTCCATATAATGTTACTTGTGCATATGTTTACAGGGCTCATAGTGTGACACTGGACAGTCAACCAGTGGGAAGGACAACCTCTCCTTCTCCCAGTGTGCTTTAGTTGCCTGGAGTTCTTTATGTAGGGTTGAGGCCTTGTAGACTTTTCCCTGTCCAATTTTCCTGCTGGGCTCTTTCCCCTGTGGTGGTCTGTGCCTTGCTGTCTGAGTCTCTTCTCTAACCATGTCACCACTTGAGGTAGCTGTCCTGTTCTTAGGCGCAATTTCCCCAGGGTGGACAGAACTGATCAGAAATACTCTCCAACCCCAAATCCTTGCCCATATGTACCAGGAGACTCTGGGGTACATCTTTACCAAAGCTACCAAGGGGGTGTGGCACCATAGATTAGAAGATCCTAGCACCTCTCTCCAAAGTCCCTAAGAAGGTGGAAGGCCTCAGGATCAGCAGTTACAGGTCCACAGAGTCTCCACCTGAACTGGTGCTGGTCAATCTGAGTCTATCCTCAGAGAGTGACACTGAGCTGACAGGAGCTTCTCAGAAGAGGTGGGCACAGGGACACTAAGTGGGCATTAAGTGGATAGTCACCTGCTCTCAGGGGCTTAGAGTCTGTCTCACCTGGGCAGGTGTCAGCAGCATGGATGCTCAGCTCTTTTATACACAAGGTCAAGATGAAGAGTGCAGCAGGTCCCAGGGCCATGGCAACTACTTGGCTCCCAGCCCCTCTATAGCTTTGCAGGAGCACTCTCCTCTTATAGGGCAGGAACCCCAGATCCCCACCTTGGGCTCCAATGTCCCAATCCCCAGGAGACAGTCACTTCCTCTGGTTGCACAAGAGACCTAAAATAGTCCCAAGGGTATGTCTGTTCTTCCAGTGTGGCCTTTTGAGGTTCACTTCCCCTGCAGAGGCATCTGAGCCCAGTCTAGAGTCACCTCTATTTGCAAAAGGCCTGCCTTGCTGGTGACTTAAGCATAGCCCCACATTCCCTTGCTGTGTCTTGTGGTTAGGTAGGATTATGGAGGACGGACTTCAGGACAGTCAGGAATGAGTTGGTCATCGGGGATTTGATGAAAGGGAAAGTCTTGAGATCCCAAGACTGTACCTTGTGGTTACCAGCTAACAAGGTGGAAGAACTTACCTGGCATCTATAGAACTGAAGTTCCCATAGCCTGCAAGGATCAGACACTTAACGCCAGTCTGTGTGAGATTAAGCTGGTCAGGGGCTGCTCATCACACCCACAGGCGCAGACACGTCTTACCCCCCAACCTTCATCTTCCGCCTTCAACCTAAATTCTGTCTTTTGAGCCCTGTACCCTGCTAAGCTGGCAGTTGCTCAGCTGAAAGGTGTGGACATCTAACGTCATCACTTTGAGTCAGAGGATGACAGTGGTGGATGGGGGGTGGGGGGACAGAATGCAGAGTAGGTCACAGCCACACTGTTGGTGCCAGGAGGATAGACACAGGGACAGTCAGGTAACAAACCTAGCAAATGGCAGGCTGACCAGCTCAGCTAGCACTCAGACTCAGATCCAGGGCTTTGAGCTGGCTTACTTCAACATCTACCTCTGAAGTGCTCGAGCGTGTGAGTGTGAAAGGGCCGGTCCTATAGATCCAAAGCTGTTGCTTCCGTGTGTGAAAGGGCGTGTGAAAGCTGCTGCTTCCGTGACAAGATGTTTTTTATGCTTTGCTGTTTTGTTTGTTTGTTTGTTTTCTTTTGCAGGGAAGGTTGCAAGGACAGATGTCGGATACAAATAAACAGGAAGATGAATGGGATTGGGGGGGTGTGATGTTAAACTCACTTAAAATAAATAAACCTAGTAAGACTCTGGGATGCCTGCAAGCGCATCATCACCAAGTGTGGAGCACAGCTCCAGACCGCACTGTTAACAAAGCAGAAGCAGACTTTTTCTGAGTCTCCCAGAGCTGCTGAGCCAGGCCAGACGGGGCTGAGGCTTAGCCAGACAAGCTTCTCTGTGCCAGCTAGTCGGTTCAGGATGGATATTCACCTGGGGTTTGATCAAGACAGAGAGAGGGAATAAGTCTTTGAACCCAAATGGCAGCTGCCTCAGCTGGCACTGCTCCTTCTGCATGGCTGCCAGGGGAGATGTCGCCGCCGGCACAGTCCTGTAATGGGACCTGCTGCTGAGATGTGGCTTACTACAGCGACAGCGAAGAATGCAGATGCCGTGGTTGGAACATGGGATGTAATTCCCTGTGTGGTAGGAAGACTGTGGGCTTGAACTCCTCTGTAGTGTTGGAGGCAGGGCCTCTGGAGAGCAGCTGAGACTAAATACGCATTTTGGTTCCTTTCCTATTGCCGTGATAAGATGCCACAACCAGGACAGTTGATAGAAGAAAGTGTTTATTTGGGACTTACAGTTCCAGAGGGTTAGAGTCCACAGTGGTGGATCAGAGGTAGCAGATGGAGAGCAGCTGGAGCAGCGGCTGAGAATTCACATCTCAGTGGCAAACAGGAAGCAGAGAGAGGACACTGGAGATGGCAGGAGGTTTTTGAAGCCTCAAAGCCCACTCCCAGTGGCATAATCCTACACAAACAACTCCACCAGCTGCTGACCAATTATTCAAATGCCTAAGACTATTGGGGGACATCTCATTCAAAACACACTGTAAAGGTGTCAGGGAGTAAACTCCATGATCAATCCTGGTGGATCCATAGGAAGAAGGATGACCAGGACACATACATGTGCAAACCCACACATCCATATACACACATGTACATATGCACATATGTATATGCACAAATATAAAGTACATACATATATGTGCATTCACCAATGCATGCATATACATATTCATGCATACGCAGTTGTATACACACATACACATATATAAACATATACAAACAGTACCAGCAAGACAGCCGTCACTAGATGGAAACCATGGAATTTGCATGTCCAGAGTCATGAGCCAAAACAAATCTCTTTTCTTGATGCATCACCTGTTCTGCAGTTTGTCAGTAACATAAAAAGACAAATAGAGCCAGGTTATGTCACATTCAAATCCTTTAAATGTGGCTGCAGGAGAACCTCTGACCTCTGGCAATGGCAGTCTGGATATTCAGGACTGTTGATCTGACTGGGGACAAAACAGCATGAAGGCACAGCCACAACTGTTCAGTTCTGGGAGCATAAATCTTGAAGAAAGAAAGAAAAAAAGCTTCTTGCCATGAAAATTTGCCAAACTCAAAAGCTGCTGGACAGCTGTGCATGCTAAAGGCGAATGCCAAGCATGGGGAGGGGCTAGGGCTTGGGATCCAGAAAGCTCACCCTAGAAGTAGGGTGAGCGAGTCCTCAGCACTCCTATAAACTCTGAGAATGTGTGCCCAGTGGAAAAGCTCCAGAAACATCTTCTGGTCTTCCCAAGTTACTCATGCTCACTGGCTGGGGAGAGATAGGGAGAGAGAGGGAAGGAGGGAGGGAGAGAGAGAGAGAGAGAGAGAGAGAGAGAGAGAGAGAGAGAGAGAGAGAGAGAGAGAACACATAAGCATACTGAAAAATAGGGAATGGAAACTTTAAATAAATGCTACAGACAACTGGCTATGTGTATAGAAGAACAAGAAGTGAGAGCTGACTTTAATCATACAAATACGATCAATGTTGGAAGAGCTGTAAACCCCGACACGAATTACAAGTTATAGGAAACTGTCAGCCACAAGAGGAAATGTAAACTCTGGTGTGAACCATGGTGAACAGCATTTTTTTTTTTTCAAAATACACTGGGGGTGGGTGTTTGAGACCTGAGACATGTTGATGCATGCACAGCAGAGAACTTACATTGGTGTAAAAGGGCTTCCTGGGAGCTACCTTCCTCTGGAAAGTGGAATGGTGCCCTTGATAGATGCTTATCAACATGGATACTTCATTCCAATAGAAACTGTAAAGCACACACAAAACTGATAATCAGAGAAGTACAGTTAAAATCACCAAACACCACCATCCACTCAATCAAGGGCAAAATTTTCCAAAGAAGCAAACTATGCAAGATTTTGGCAAGAAATGGGGACCCTTACCCATTTGTCACAGAAGATGCACATGGTACAAACACATCTCTAAAGCCACTAGGCATCATGTCCACAATTCTCTGTGACCAGTGAACTCAGCATCCAGACATGGTAGCTCATCTATGTTCAACAGGAAGATGCTGGGACACACTAGAAGGACAAGAGGCCCACCTGCCGCAGGGGTTCACACTGGAAGCCTGGACAGCAGCAGCTTGCTGGAGTTCACAAACAACCAAGCACTGAAGAAATAGATTTTAAAAATGCCAGGCAAGTGTAGGACAGCGGCTCATGCCAGGAAACTTGGTAAGGTTAAGTGGGTCTGAGACTCCAGCACCCAGGCTCCCTGCTCCCTACTAGAGTGTTGGTCACGTTAGCCCAGAACAGAGTTCTCCATGCTAATGAGGTATCTAGAGGCCCTGAGGGTTTAGCCAATAAAAGTCTCTTTTCAGACATTTTTTTCTGCAAAAGGTATTACATCTCTGGTCCACCCTGAGGAGTTGGTATGCACCTATTTTCCATGATGAACAATCAACAAACAGTTTGGAACCAAGGACCATCTCTTTCATCAAGAACCACCTAAGTCTCCTGCAGAAGGCCCCTCTGTGCTCCCAGACAACCACCACCAAGATAAGGACTTTTGCCGATGAGTTAAGCTGGAGTTCCCCATTCCCCAGGCCCCTGGTCATCGTCCTCAGCCCTTGGACTCCCAGCTCTGTTCCCAACTCCCCATGACCCAGTGGTGCATGGATGTCCAGGAGTTTGGGAAGCCCCAGCTCCTAGGGCTCCTTATCACAGGTCCAGGGACCCATGACCCTTCATTCCTGACTCCTCTGTGTGGTTTTCCAGCATCAACAGGATTCCTGGGAATTGGAAAGAACTCTAGCTTTGGCCTCCCATGTTCTGGGCTGCATTTCTCCAGCTCCTGAGCAGTGTGTTGGAGCTTCGCCAAGCCCAGCGCCTGACAGTGGCTGGGTAAACGCTCTCTAGCACTCCAAGTTCTGCATGCCCAAGCAGTGTGTCCCATACCCCAGCATCAGGGCGAAACTTGGACTCACAAGCAAGGAGATGGGCAAAGGGCTTGCTGTCCATGTTTGAGGGCCTGAGTTCAGGTCCCCAGCACCTACATAAAAGCCAGGTGTGCGGGGTGCATCTGCAGCTCTTCCTCAAAAGTAAGATGGAGAGCCATTGAGAAAGAACTCTAGGCTTTACACACATGTGCAAAAGAAAAGAGCATTTATTCTTGAATTGTGTTTGTGCAAAGTTCAGGAGTAGAGAGGAAACCTGAGCAGTAGAATTAAAGACTGTGGTTAGTGTGAAGTAGAGAAGGAGACTCCTGCCTCCCAGAGGGACCTGGAGCATGGAACTTGACAAAGGGCCCTGGAAGGCTGGGCAGGGCTGTGTTCAGTTTCACAGGCTTTGATGAATGGATGTTTTGGTTCCCAAAAGGAAGGTCAGAGCAAGAAAACAGACTGAACACAGGTGTGAAGAACAGCCTTTATTGCCTCCTGGGCAAGCTCCAAACCAACTGTTGTCAGGGAGCCTGGGATATGGAGGGTCCAGAGACCCTTTCCATACCCTCACTTCCAGGAGACTAACCAAGCAACACCACCCTCTCTGGCTCCAGAAGAGAGGGGCCAGTGGGGACTGAGGCCCCAGAAATAGGAAGTGTTCTTTCTACAGGGACCATGCCCATGTAGCCTGGGCCACTGGGCCCTTGCCTGTGGGACAAGAGCCTTTACCTGGAAAGATGCAATGGTTTCTCATTCAGTGAGCTGTGTCATAAGTGGAAGGAGGGAGGGGCACTTCTGACAGCTGGGGATGCTCTGCAGGTTCAGGGGGAGATAGTTGTCTAGCTGCTCCCCTCAGGACCACAGCTAAGGCAGCCAACTAACTACTTCACCATGAATGGCCCCTTTTCCAACTACCTGGCTTTCTTGTCCCTCTTCCAGGGACGCTCACTCCCATGGTATTTGGAAGACTGTGAGAGGGACCTTTGAATTGCCCGATCTCTGAGCTGCCAAGACAGCTATGTTTCCTGGGAGGACATTTGCCTTCAACTCTACTGTGCTACAGAGGGAATCTGCCAAGTTCAGAGCCCAAGAAAAAGGGCTGGAGGCCCTTGAGCTACCAAATTTGAAATAATTCCTGTTTGGGAAGAAAAAAAAAATCAAGTATCTTGAACCATTCCAAATATGTATGTTGATACCTGTGGGGCCCCTTCTTACTGGCCTTAAGATACTCACCCCACCCTCCCTGCCTGTGGATTTAATTGGGTTTCCTCCATCCCTGGGTTCCCAAGTAACCAAGATCCCATTCTCCTGTCCCTCCACAGGCGCCTATCTGCTGGGCTCTGGTGATGCTCCCTTAAAAATCTTGAGATCTTTCTGTTGTATTGCCCCTGGCTGAGGACCCTTCAGCTCAGGGGTCCTCAAGTCTGGTTCCCCATCCCCTGCACCACCAAGATTCTTCCTGGTAGAGTCCTAGGG